>NC_066265.1:26566742-26869772 GCF_905404315.1 Leptidea sinapis
ATATCTGTTCAGATGGAGTAAAATAAATTGGACTTATAATGAATATTATGAATTTTCATATTTTTATATTTTGGACACCACACCCCTATACAGTGATGGTATTTTAGTTTTTCAGTTTACTTTTAATTAGAATAAAGAAGTAAGGTTAACTATGGGACGTAATTGGCCTGAAATAAAAGTATTATTATTATTTTTACGTGATGCAAGCACAACTAAAAACCTGTATCATTTTTTATAAAGATAATAAGATAATTATAAGTATTCTCTTGTTTTGAATATATATTTAATGGCTAAGTACTGTGTAAGCAGATGACTGATATGTCATTTTTAAGTGAGACACTTCTGGGACCACAACTCGACAGTTGAACTGCGTCATTTGGACGGTTGGCTTAGATGGTAAGAGCGATGGGGCGTATTCCGAGAGGCACGGAATCGAATCGAAATCGAAAATTTTTTGATACACATTTCATTTCTATAACATTAATATAATGCGATACATTAGCTTGACTCCCAGAATACTGCGCTCCGTAGCTTGCTGATAAACTTGGAGGTGGATGATAGACAGACACACAGCCCGATGGGCGCAGGTCGTCACGCATTGGGTGCCTCAGGATGTCCAACGACGAGTCAGATGCCGAAAATGATGGCGTGATGATCTGGTTGCCCATAATAAGACCTGGTCGGAGCTGGCACAGGACCACCATAAGTGGAGTAAATCAGGCGAGGCAAAGAGCAGTGGGATCCGATCTTCTTCTTCACGTGCTACTCCATTAGTGAAGGTCAGCAGCTTTTAAGCTTTTCCTTGTCCATGACTAAGCGGAATAGTACTTGGACTGTCTTGATGCCAATCCACTCCCTTGTATTTCTATGCCAAGACTTCTATCTTCTTCCAACACCTCTTTCCCCAGAAATTTTCCCCATCAAAATAGTTTGAATAATTTGTTGCTGTTTAATTTGGGATCCGATAGGCTAATAATAATAACATTGATATGGTAAAAAGGTATTGTTTAGATATTACAAACACGTATTTCGATTTTAATTATAGATAAAACTGTATTACGATTTACGATATATGTAATTAAATTAAAGACAAGATTTGTAATTGGATAAAAGCATTTATATCGATTGAGTAAGGTTGTCTCTTCATGTACTAAATTATGTATAGAATCAATGTTAGCTTTAATTTTGGTTTGGGCTGATGGATGAGGGGTTGAAAATAAACCTTTTTGGTATGTGATTCGTTTCCTTTGCTGAATCACTCGCTTAAATTAAAATTTGGTGCTTGGGTTATACGCGGTCGTTTATTTATAATAATAAATTTCATTTTGTTAGGAAGTGTTATCAAATGTATTCATGTTCGGGTTCGCACTTCTTTATTATAAGGGCTATATTTCACCGAGACACTACAGCTTACGGAATCCATGGTGGCGCAACCAGTCACGCCAAGCTACCAAACTAGACACCAAAGTCATGATGCATCCGAGCTCGTCGCGCTACCAAATTGGTTGCGTAACCAAACGGACACCAGGTGAGTGACTCTCTATAAAGCTGTATAAACTTTGTTGATAGTGGCCACTGGTTTCTCCATCGCGGTGTCCCAGTTAAATATAACCCTAAGAGCGCTTTCGCACTACGTTCGATCCGTATCCGTGAAAACACGGTCCGAAGTAGTCGTAGAACTATCTATAGGGTAGTTTACGCACTAGATCCGGCTTCCGTCATCCGATTTCTTTCCGTCAACCGTAAGAAATAGTTCTACGGCTACACCGCTCCGTATTTTCAGGGGTACGGATGGACTTATCGTAGTGCGAAAGCGCTCTAAGACGGGAACTTTGTACGATCACGTAGTAGCCTATCTGTCAAAATTTATGCGACATTTTACGACCGTTCTACGTCATATTACGGGTGGGAATTATTTTATCCGCATCAACATATCCGGGGTAATTCGTAATTAATGTATATCCGCCGAACTTATTATGTATCTCCACTTGAATGTGGAGCTTCACCCAGTTTGGGTTGTTATACAAAATATAACCACGAAAGTTAACCTACTTACTCACTTTTTACTCTACTTATAATTTAAGAACCAAGAAATCTAGTTTGACCTATAGTCCGACAACTTGTGGGACTGCCGTAACCCGCTACCCGCTGATACCTTTAGTGCCCCACCCCACCACCGTCTGTCACCCCCAAATCGCATACGCGAAAGGGATAGCAGATATTGTATTATTCTCTATGCTTATTCTCAATACCAGTCTAATTTATGTGTCTCTGTCAATGATATTTAAAAGTATAGATAGGTTACCTAGACAACATTCGGTGTTTATAAATGATACACTAACGCACACATGAGTAATTTTACATTGCAATAGCACACTACATTACGATTACACGTCAAAGAAGCATAGTAAATGCAATTATCGCAAGCGAAAAAGAGATAAATCTAATTTGCTAATTGCTTCGTATTTGTATAGATAAACACAGAATCATGCATCAGATATGATTTTTTACCGTACACCGTGATTTATGCCTAAAATACGATTCATTCATGAGTTCATGTAGTAAAAGTTTTAAAGTAGTAAAACTGCATTGAAATTAGGTAAATAAAGTCATTGATGTTATAAAAAAATTGATGATATCAATTATTTGTACATAAATTAATAAAAAAAATTCAGACATAACAAAACAAAACCGAAATTTATTTACAGTAAGGATCCCATTTTTTACAATTTTACTAACGACGCAACGGCTCCCAAAAAGTTTTAAGTTTACAATTATTATTTTTTGTATCTTATATTATTCATGAATTTATTTTTGTTGAGGATTTATTACAATAAGATAAAAGGAGAAGAATTAAATGATCCATTGATTGCACTGCAGTTAGCAAGGGATATACCGAAAGGGAAAAAACTCCTACGTAAGTAAATAGCACTCACTGTCTACGTCCGCTACCTACCCTAAACTTTGTTTTTGTAGTTCGATAGTTCAGCTACCTGTATACGCACTTGTTTATTATTTCATTTCGTATTACATTCACTGGAACAACGCTTTTTTTACATCATTTCCTAATATATACCACCTCGACCATTCCGAAACAGACAGCATCAATATTTCGCCATTTCTGTACGTTAATCTATGTCCGCACTCGAGACTCGAGTCACGTTGCGGCATTCGGCTTGACTCGGCTTGGCGGCGATCGGTGATGTCATGTCGTCATATTTATTTTGTTAAAGAATCAATGAAATCAAATAAAATGTTATAATTCATGATTTCTTAACTGTGGTATGTAAATCTATGATTTCTTTTTACTTTTGTGATAACTGCATCTTCCTATAACACAAGACGGCATTTTAATGGTGTACCTATATCAAATTGTAAGCAATTCTGTCAACAACAAACGCGTGCATACCGTTTTTGTATCGAGAGAGCGACTACGACCAAAGGAACCAGTTGACTCCATTTAGGCGATTGATTTTCGGCGCGCTAGTGACATATCTACCTCTACTATAATATCATTGGTCTCTGTCACATTATTATTGTTATTTTAGTGACGCATCTATTTTCAACATCAAATAGGTACATGTTTATTAAGTTAGGTAAATCTGAATAAACATGTATTTGATAGTGATTAACAAATACTAAATACAATATGATTTATTGGTTATAATTGCGGTTATATTTCACCAGGCAAGCGTACAGTATTCTGGTCCATTATCATATTATAAATATTATCATCTATTCAATAAAGTTAAGTTTTTTAGCGGACAGTTCTTAGACTTACCCCCTTATTCATAATAGTCTGCTAACTTAAAGCATTGCTAATTCTCACTCTGTCTTCTTCTATTGACCTAAGTCAGAATGAGAAAAAACACTCCTTAGCGGCTGTTTTAAGTTACGACCATTATGAATAAGGAGGTAATAGTTTACTCTTTGATAAAAAACAGACTTTTTAATCTTCTAAAAAGCATTTTAACTAAATATAATAAACAGAAAATAAAAATTATAATGTAAGAACGACATAAATATTAATTTGATAATGAATTTTATCTTGGCTTGGCTTGTTGGGCACGGGAAAGGATCCTGGCGTGGGATGCGACTTACTTCGATACTCTGGCTCCTTCTCATGTCCAAGTTACGTCAGTTGGTGCTGGGGCTGTTGCTTTGACTGCCGAAGATAGCGTCACAAATATGTAAATATCAGTGAGTCTCGCTCATTTGTGGCATTTGGTGTCGAGACAGTTGGCCCGTGGGGCCCAGAGGCGCGGAGAATGTACAAAGTACTATCTACACGCCTCAATAGGGCTACTGGAAACCCAAGCGCTGGCAGCTATTTCGGTCGACGGATCAGCCTAGCTATCCAATGCGGCAACGTTTCCAGTATTCTCGGAACACTTCCTCGTAATGATAGTTTTAATTTAATGTTATCATAGGTAGTATTGTAAATATAAATAAAAGATCTGTTTTTTTTTTTTAGTAAAAAGTGTAATAATATCTAATTTATAATTAATAAACCAATAATAATATGATTATAACACTTCATAAGTAAGTAAGTAACATCGACAAAATATTTCATTATTACCATTCTAGTACGGATTGCATTTACAGAGCGAAAATTTCCAGTAGAATGTTTTCAAAAGCATTTAGCACTAGTTTTGCCAGTCACGTTTAGTCGAGAGTCGCAAATTGCTCACCGACTACGTATTCAATTGACTTCTACTTCACACTCTTGCATTATGTAGTATTATGAAACATTTGGCTGTTAAAATTTTATTTTTATTTCACGTCGTACACATAATGTTTTATAAGACTGCTAGCTGACCCAACAAACGTTGTATTGCCATATAAAGTAAAAAAAAAGACGAAATTAAATTTTTTTGGGGTATAAAAAATAGATGACGAACGATTCTCAAACCTATCAAATATTATATTGTACATTAAATTTATCGTACTATGATAATACATCTGAGGATGGAACTGAATAAGTAATATAAAAACCGCGATTCAAAAATATGTGTTGACCGTACAGGGCTGAAAATTTAGGGTTGTATGTCAAAATTAAATAATAAATAATTTATCTAAAAATAAAAAAATATTAGGGGTGGACTCCCATAACATTAGGGAGGATTAAAAATAGATGTTGTTTGATTCTCAGACCTACCCAACATGCACACAAAATTTCATGAGAATCGGTCAAGCCGTTTCGGAGGAGTTTAACTACAAACACCGCGACAAAAGAATGTTATATATTAGATTTAAAAACATTAAACGTAATAAAAATTTACATAAAATACTTTTGTTACATATCACACCACATAATATGTTTCTGACATTAATTAATACAAGTGAAACTTTTATTACATCGTCTCAAACGTTTTCGTCTGTGTGTTGCATGTCGCGTGACGGTCGGGCGGCGCCTATAGTCCTCAGCAGCTGACCGTGTAGTGTATAGACTATTACTCATTTGTGCCAGTGCTCCACGCTATTTTGTTTGTTTTTTAGTTAATTTTGATGATGTGAAAAAAAGTTTCACTTTTACAGTGGTTTCATAAAACCACACAATCCTTTTTTATTAAGTATTTAATTTTACAGTTTTCTTTCATTTTATGGAATTCGTGCTTGCACTTTTTGGACCAATTGTATAAAGCAGTTGTTCTAATCTTGCGGAGGGACGTCTAGAATGGCCACATGGAACACATTCCTTGCCTCTTCATGGCTTGTAAATCATACACCTATAAGTTTTATCTTTAATTTTTGGAAATTAGAAAATCACAAGGTGCAAGCTGCAGATTGTAGATGCGTCAGATCTATGTTTAAAGCCTTCAGAAACTTATTCGTCAGTCTAACACTTACGGCCGTTCCCAATATTCTATCTACAGATCAGTCAGTAATTAGCTGTCAATAATCTGAAGCTGTCCCAATACACCTGATTACTCATTCTAATCGCCTTATATTGGGACGCGTTAATTGCAATTTCCATACAAACTTCTATCGCTGGTAAGCTATACGTCCCATTGACAGACAGCGTGTACGTATAAGGTGAGTTTCCCTCGATAAGTTTATTGGGACAGAAAAGTCAACGATATATACGATTTTTATCTCAAGTAAGAGATAGACTAAATATTGGGAACGGCCGTAAGTATTTTTTTCAATAACTTTCATTTACATAGCAATCTGCAATAACTTTCCTTTGGTTTTCAAGAGTAACTGCAGTTTATATCTTGTTAAGGTAGCCCGAGAAGCAACGATTTCCAAATCAATGTTTACATTTCTTAACTTTTGTTGAGATATCTTCAAAAGAAAAGACATATTCCGCTGATTGTCTTTTTCTATCGGGTTCAAAACAACGTATCGAGGTTTCATCATTGGGTATTTTTTTTTAAATTTTTCGAATCAATGCTTATTTTTCTTAACTTTTGTTGGGATATCTTCAAAAGAAAATACCTATTCCGCTGATTGTCTTTTTCTATCGGGTTCAAAGCAATGTATCGAGGTTTGATCATTGGGTATTTTTTTTAACATTTTTCGAATCAATGCTTATTTTTCTTAACTTTTGTTGGGATATCTTCAAAAGAAAATACCTATTCCGCTGATTGTCTTTTTCTATCGGGTTCAAAGCAATGTATCTAGGTTTCATCATTGGGTATTTTTTTTAACATTTTCCGACTCAGTGCTTACTTTTCTTAACTTTGTTGGGATATCTTCAAAAGAAAAGACCTATTCCGTTGATTGTCTTTTTCTATCGGATTCAAAGCAATGAATCCAGGTTTCATCATTGGGTATTTTTTTTTTAACATTTTCCGACTCAATGCTTACTTTTCGTAACTTATGTTGGGATATCTTCAAAAGAAAAGACCTATTCCGCTGATTGTCTTTTTCTATCGGGTTCAAAGCAATGTATCCAGGTTTCATCACTGGGTATTTTTTTAACATTTAACGGAACTATCTAATCCATCAAGTGGAAAGCTTACGAACCTTCAGATGACACAACCTTTTCCAGATGGCTCATACTTTACAGTACGAATTTGCTGCCATGTTATTTTTAATCGATTTCTATCAGTTGTCATGTGGTATGTAGGTAAAAACAATTGATAATTCCACTAACTAAAATGTAAACTTGCGTCGGAGTGTTCCAATACCGTAATTAGTTTTACATTTCTGTTTTCTCACTTTTAGTTTGGCCCACGTATAATATATAATAGCAGCATACTGATATGAGACACTTGACATAACTATTACTATAAGCTGTAAGTACGCTAATTCGTCGGTACAGATAGCAAAATTGTTTAACTTGACTTATCTTTTCTATTTTTAAACCGATTGGAATAAGATAAACAGTATCGGGGCTCAGTCCCTGGTCGAGAAAAATGGGAATAATTGAATGACATGAAATAATCGTCTTACACTCTCGATTTGTATGACACTTTGTGTTAGTGTGCGTGAATCGCTGAAAATAGAGGCTAGTTCTAAAGTCAATTTTTTCGACGTTTTCACAGCTATCATAGTCTATCTAAACGTATAAATGATCTAAGATAGATAGCTTTCTAACGGGCGTTTTCATTAACCTTTCTATCCTTAGTTTAACTTACTAGAGGTAAACAAATATATTATTTTTCGCCCACTTACATTTCAATAACCTATTGACATAAAGCATTGCACTATAACTATATTGGACATAAGTATGGATAGATAAGATCTTGTCAATAAACGGTGATAGCAATGTATCCGTAACTAGAGATACGTTATTGAAAACGGCCGTAAATGATATCACACCTAAGCAATGGTGCGACTGCCTTCAGGCTATTAAAATGAATACATTTTCTTCTGATGCGCCTGTTTTTTTTTGGCGTATTAGGGAAATGTTAAAAGAGTGAATTTTTACGATGCGCGCGCACACCGTAACACAAATTCGAAACCCTGACGTTAGCTGGTCAACTAGACCATTAGTATCATACTTCAGACTAAACTAACTAAATAATTATGCATTAATGTCGTACAACTATCTTGCTATACTATCTGGAATGTGGACGGGCATACACCAAAGACTTTTTAATTTAGAGTAAGCAAAAAAAAAATTGAAGAAAAAAATATTTTGACTGGAAATTTATGAGCTTAATGTATAAAATATGACTAATCAAAATAATACCATTAGTTTTCGTGGTTTTAATTTGTCGTATTCACTTTTAATCTCGATATAGCTTGTTACAGATAAAAATTTACAATTTCCAAAAGGCTGATTAATTTTATACTCGTACTTTTGACGAAGACCTTCCGTGGATCTAATCCATCTATCACAATCTCTGGAGAATCCATTTCCGCTGTTGCCCTTATACTTAAAATTCAATTTTCCTGTGTAAAGCAGAATAAAGTGCTCTCGCTAGTTCGACATGGGTCACCACTTCAACTTTATTTGATTTTAGTTATTGGTATATTCTTTATATTAATATCCAGAGATATCCTATAGTCGGAAATGTAATTCGAGATCAAAAATGTAAACAAAGAAATATCACTGTCAATATGACAATTCAGAGATTATCAACATTATTCGAGGTAGTTTAATTTAAACTTATTTTGATACATATAACATAAATATATAAAAATGAATTATTTACAAATGTCTTTATTTAGTAATGGTTACATAAAATAAATAATTTCCATATTAATATTCGCTCGCTGATTCGGGGTCTGAAGTGCTTGATGATGATGAATCGGAATTGGTTACTCTTATTATAAATTGTATTTTTACAGCCAACTTGTCCACAGCGAAAGTTTGATAGTTTGATAATCTTTTTACGATTTCTAACTAAGCTTTTATCATATTTTAGCACATTCAATTACGGCGAACGTCAGAAACCGAATGAACAAAAGAATACGGATTAAAAAGCAGGGATTATTGTGGGATATTTGAAAGTTTATTGTTAATCAATAAGTTAGGAGAAATTAAACGAGTAAATTCTTTTCTAAATTTAAAAAATAAGATTAATAACACACAGCAAACGTTGTTTTGCCATTTAAATAATAAAAACCCCGAGACCGCTCCTTGTATAAAATGTCATATCTAATGAAATGTCATGGACTGAATTATTTGTATTGCGAAGATAGTTATAGGTATTTCTAAAGTGTAAAGTCAAAAAATATAGGTTCAAGATAAGAAATCACCAACACATCATGTAATAAGTATTATAAACAATTTGTTTTTAAGTGATAACCTTCACTTCTGGGATTAATGACACAATAATAATTATTACTAATATGTTAAATTCCTATCAGTTTTTAGTATAACCGAACAAAACACCGGCTCTCCATTTATTAGTGTCGATATAGATCCGTGCTAGATCTATTGATCTTTTTGATTTAAATTAGAATCACAGTAGTCAAGACACAAATTTTTAGGCGTAAAATAATCCATTCGTAGCTTTATTATTTATCTCCAAATTAAATATCAAAGCAAAAACACTGTCGCAATAAATTACAATTAAAATAACTTCTCAGTGAATTATAATTATGAAAAGATACAAGACAGACTGAACCCTCATTACGTATAAATTAGCCAATTAAGGCGTTTGCGTGTTTATTTTTTTAAGTAAAATTACTGTTTAATTTATATACTGTGAAATTGGATACTCGTTCATGTTTTGAAAATAATATTTCAAAAAAAATGTTCTAGGTACGATGTAAGTATATTTTATAGTTGTTATCCTAAAGGTGCACTTACTAAATATTATTTTCAACAATATCGATGCATAGGAACGTCCCCAATAAAAAGTCTTCTCGCGGAGCAAGCCACCTTTCATATTTTCCTAGAAGGGGACGGAATTTGAAAACAAAAGGTTCAATTCCTCGGGAAACCGCGATCACTCTTGAAAGCCAGGCTTCTTAGTTTCCGGAAAACGCTGCACTGGCTAATGTAACTAGACCATTCAACACCACCTACATAGGTAAAATGGATCACTTTAGAGTCTAAGTAACGAAAACAGAGTCCCAAAGTCTTATATATCTATGCAAATTTTAATTTAACGAGACTTTACCAGACGTCCAAAATAAAAGTCAGTTCCGGCTATTGTATGAAACGGATGGTCCAATTTTGACTAGACTTACATTGGTAATAGATAACCGAATTATAAATTATTAGGAATAACTTTGACTATTTTTTAATTTGGAAAGTGAGATAGGGTTTCGTGCATAAACATAACTAGATTCAATAGATGTATTGCTTAATAAAGGAGTTCTACAGAAGCCAGGTCAAGGGTGGCCGATCGTTTACAATAATAACTGCAGCATTTATAATTGCGTTATTTTGAAGTGAAATCTTTTATTTAAATGTGTAACACTTGCGTTGAAAGAAGAAGTATACACACTTCAAAGGAGCTATAGTACGTCTTGCGAAGTGCTCGGATAAGTGCAACGTGGTCTTGCCTCTACGTGCAATTTGAATATAAAATAACAAAGGAGTTGTTAGTCTGCATTTTTCTGAATAAGAAGTAAAATCTTCAGCCACAGTATTTCAAGAACCTAGATTGTGCTGTGAATCCTCTTAGCAATACGCTTTTTAAAATTCAAGCTTGGTTGGAAGTCATCGTTCCAGACTTTATGAGTTGACCTTAAAGAGAGACCCCTCGGAGTTCAACATATGGACGGTCTTAGAAGACAGGGTCTGCTCTAGTCACTTCTTATTGCTATGAGAAAAACAAACCTTTTTATTTCATCTTCAAGTTTCTAAAAAAATATATCTTGTTTTAAATGTAAAATCTATCACTTGCATTATATTCCTGCAAATTTATTCTACCTCTTTGGATGTCCGATGCTTGCTCAAAGGCCACAATTGCTTTTAGCATTCCTTTGATAATGCCAGAGGTTGAAACGCAAGTAACTGAACCAAGTTAAGCATAATTTTATTTCTAACCATTATAATATAAAAATTAAATTAGTATGAACACATTTTACCTACTGAGTAGAAAAATCTATGGCCAGAAATGTAATTCGAGATCAAAAATGTAAACATTGGTGTTGCCACCTAAAAATAATGACATTTTCCATTGTGCGTGTTGAAATACACTAAAATTTATTGAATTAGGCGTTACTTTGCGGAAATCCATAATTATACAAATGATTTAAGTTTTCTTTAGTGTTAATTCCGCCAATATTTGTTTTTAAAACAATTCGACACGTGTTGCGCCTCTACACGAGGCATTCTCAGGAAGTGTTGTCTCGCCAAAATCTGGCACGAGACTCGAAACAAATATTGGCGGAATTAACACTAAAGAAAACTTAAATCATTTGTATACACTAAAATATCATTTTAAAATTATAAGTGTAGTATAAATACATAAAAATAAATATTGCACAACGTTTTTTCTTTATAATATAGGATAAAATACATACAAAAATTAAAATGTAAATTTATTGCGCAAACTTTGCATTGACACTGGCAATACGATAGAAGTTCTCTAGCTTTGGCTCGTCTACACAAGAAAAATGTAAATACCTAATGTTAAAAAAAACTTAGCCATAGTGACAGGTATGACTGGTCACCGTATTCTTTTTTTTTTTCTTATGGAATAGGAGGACAAACGAGCGTACGGGTCACCTGTTGTTAAGTGATCAACGCCGCCCATACTCTCTTGCAACACCAGAGGAATCACAGGAGCGTTGCCGGCCTTTAAGGAAGGTGTACGCGCTTTTTTTGAAGGTACCCTTCTTATTCTCTTCTTAAGGCTTATATTTTTTGACTTTACACTTTAGAAATACCTATAACTATTTTCGCAATACAAATAATTCAGACAATGACATTTCATTAGATATGACATTTCATACAAGGAGCGGTCTCGGGGTTTTTATTATTTAAATGGCAAAACAACGTTTGCTGTGTGTACAATTAATCTTATTTTTTAAATTTAGAAAAGAATTTACTCGTTTAATTTCTCCTAACTTATTGATTAACAATAAACTTTCAAATATCCCGCAATAATCCCTGCTTTGGTGTTGCCATATCTATTTCGGTTGGACTGAAAATGTAGATTTTAATTTGGTACTGGCATTCTGATGTTGTTTTTAAATATAGTGTGTATTTTATTATAGCAGACTATGTTCCACATTACAGAATGACTAACGAAACTAAGAACGAATAACGAAATCCGTTAAAAAAATGATTTATGTTTTCTTTAGTGTTAATTCCGCCAATATTTGTTTTTAAAAACACTAAAGAAAACTTAAATCAGTTCGCCTAGTTCCGCCTAATTCAATAAATTTACGAAATCCGTTATCAAGTGCTTTTTGTCACAATCTTCATAACTGTGTATAAAAGAGACAAAACAGATTTGATCACGGTAGAAGATATTTTAATACAAAGCACAGAATAATTTGTTATTGAAGAGCATTTAAAAATTCATTTCAATTCAACATATAATCCCGCCCGACGCAACAAAATACATTGCCAATTATCTCATCAATATTGAACATTATAACTCTCTCAGGTATAATAATAAGAGGTATGAATAACAATACCATTGTATTTTTATGAATAGCTGATATAACGTAACAATAAAGCTACTCGCAGACGAACGACATCCTACAATTCATAATTACGTTTCATTATGATAGTTTTTTTTTACTGTTATTATTGTTTAGGAGAATGTTACTTCAAAGAAAAAAGGATTGTGCAGTTTTATAAAACCACGGTAAAACTAAAATTTTTTGGAATAATATTCCATTATGGGTTTAAAAATCGCTTTATCAATCTTAATTTTATACTTGGAAAATTGGAATGATTTCATAACAACATTTACATTAAACACTGACAAACAACATTTACATTAAACACTGACAAAAACAAACAAAATAGCGTGGAGCACTGGCACAAATGAGTAATAGTCTATACACTACACGGTCAGCTGCTGCGAACTATAGGCTCCGCCCGACCGTCACGCAACATGCAACACACAGGCGAGAAACTTTGAGACGATGTAATTAATTTATAATTAATTATATTTCGACTTCCAGAAGCATTTTAAATATACACTTTTGTGTTTAGCCTAAGGGTTTCGCTTCGTTATTTTTGAAAGCCACCCTTTATACCCAAAATATGAATAACAGAAGCTTGTAACAAAAGTTAATCGTCTGTTAAAAGCCTAAAGATTGTACTAAAAATTTTTCACAATAAATTGTTGCTGCTAATGCATGGTATTGAATTTTAGATGTTGGGGTTGACAATATATATTCGTTCAATGATTGTGTGACCTGATTCTATTGTAACCGTAGAGCTCAACCATGGCAATGCTTCAATGCGGACGCTCCTGTTTGATAGACTGGTCTATGTCACCCTATCAATTCCGGGCAACTAATTCCAATGACGGATGAGTTTTGCAGGGTTAAACAGAGGTAATGTATATTTGAATTGAAATATCTTCTTAGAAAATATTATTTTCTTAGTTTACTTTTGTTTAGTCTTATTTCATAAAATAATTTTGAACAATATTGTTAAAGGAGCTAAAATTTATATTCTTGTGCATCTCAAAGGACTTACTAAAGTACATCAGACAAGCGAAACTCTCTAAGAAAAAAGCGATTCACTCGATTGTATGAAACACAAAACATTGACAGATGACGTCTATTATCTTGTAAAAAAAGGTGATAGTGGAAATCCACTACGTTTTTAGCAACTGTTCGTTTTCAAACTTAGCCGGATTATACTTCGCGGCTAATCGTGATAGTGTAATTACTTTCTTCTTTACTATACTCTGAATAACACTCAAAAAGTTACAATTAATTTATTAGTAACTATCAATTTTTAACTTAATAAATCGAAAATAACATTGTTAGAATGTGTTAAGTTTGCTTTTTTATGGAATAGGAGGACAATCGAGCGTAGGGGTCACCTGGTGTTAAGTAATCACCACCGCAGACATTCTCTTACAACACCAGAGGAATCACAGGAACATTGCCGGCCTTTAAGGTAGGTGTACGCGCTTTTTTTTAAGGTACCCATGTCGTATCGTCCCAGAAATACCGCTCAAACAAGCTCATTCCACAGCTTTGTAGTACGTGGAAGAAAACTCCTTGACAACAATACTGTGGAGGACCGCCACACATCCAGATAGTGGGGATGATATCCTAATTTGTGGCGTGTCATGCGAAGGTGGAATTCGGCGAAAGACAAACGAGCGTACGGGTCACCTGTTGTTAAGTGATCAACGCCGCCCATACTCTCTTGCAACACCAGAGGAATCACAGGAGCGTTGCCGGCCTTTAAGGAAGGTGTACGCGCTTTTTTTGAAGGTACCCTTCTTATTCTCTTCTTAAGGCTTATATTTTTTGACTTTACACTTTAGAAATACCTATAACTATTTTCGCAATACAAATAATTCAGACAATGACATTTCATTAGATATGACATTTCATACAAGGAGCGGTCTCGGGGTTTTTATTATTTAAATGGCAAAACAACGTTTGCTGTGTGTACAATTAATCTTATTTTTTAAATTTAGAAAAGAATTTACTCGTTTAATTTCTCCTAACTTATTGATTAACAATAAACTTTCAAATATCCCGCAATAATCCCTGCTTTGGTGTTGCCATATCTATTTCGGTTGGACTGAAAATGTAGATTTTAATTTGGTACTGGCATTCTGATGTTGTTTTTAAATATAGTGTGTATTTTATTATAGCAGACTATGTTCCACATTACAGAATGACTAACGAAACTAAGAACGAATAACGAAATCCGTTAAAAAAATGATTTATGTTTTCTTTAGTGTTAATTCCGCCAATATTTGTTTTTAAAAACACTAAAGAAAACTTAAATCAGTTCGCCTAGTTCCGCCTAATTCAATAAATTTACGAAATCCGTTATCAAGTGCTTTTTGTCACAATCTTCATAACTGTGTATAAAAGAGACAAAACAGATTTGATCACGGTAGAAGATATTTTAATACAAAGCACAGAATAATTTGTTATTGAAGAGCATTTAAAAATTCATTTCAATTCAACATATAATCCCGCCCGACGCAACAAAATACATTGCCAATTATCTCATCAATATTGAACATTATAACTCTCTCAGGTATAATAATAAGAGGTATGAATAACAATACCATTGTATTTTTATGAATAGCTGATATAACGTAACAATAAAGCTACTCGCAGACGAACGACATCCTACAATTCATAATTACGTTTCATTATGATAGTTTTTTTTTACTGTTATTATTGTTTAGGAGAATGTTACTTCAAAGAAAAAAGGATTGTGCAGTTTTATGAAACCACGGTAAAACTAAAATTTTTTGGAATAATATTCCATTATGGGTTTAAAAATCGCTTTATCAATCTTAATTTTATACTTGGAAAATTGGAATGATTTCATAACAACATTTACATTAAACACTGACAAACAACATTTACATTAAACACTGACAAAAACAAACAAAATAGCGTGGAGCACTGGCACAAATGAGTAATAGTCTATACACTACACGGTCAGCTGCTGCGAACTATAGGCTCCGCCCGACCGTCACGCAACATGCAACACACAGGCGAGAAACTTTGAGACGATGTAATTAATTTATAATTAATTATATTTCGACTTCCAGAAGCATTTTAAATATACACTTTTGTGTTTAGCCTAAGGGTTTCGCTTCGTTATTTTTGAAAGCCACCCTTTATACCCAAAATATGAATAACAGAAGCTTGTAACAAAAGTTAATCGTCTGTTAAAAGCCTAAAGATTGTACTAAAAATTTTTCACAATAAATTGTTGCTGCTAATGCATGGTATTGAATTTTAGATGTTGGGGTTGACAATAGATATTCGTTCAATGATTGCGTGACCTGATTCTATTGTAACCGTAGAGCTCAACCATGGCAATGCTTCAATGCGGACGCTCCTGTTTGATAGACTGGTCTATGTCACCCTATCAATTCCGGGCAACTAATTCCAATGACGGATGAGTTTTGCAGGGTTAAACAGAGGTAATGTATATTTGAATTGAAATATCTTCTTAGAAAATATTATTTTCTTAGTTTACTTTTGTTTAGTCTTATTTCATAAAATAATTTTGAACAATATTGTTAAAGGAGCTAAAATTTATATTCTTGTGCATCTCAAAGGACTTACTAAAGTACATCAGACAAGCGAAACTCTCTAAGAAAAAAGCGATTCACTCGATTGTATGAAACACAAAACATTGACAGATGACGTCTATTATCTTGTAAAAAAAGGTGATAGTGGAAATCCACTACGTTTTTAGCAACTGTTCGTTTTCAAACTTAGCCGGATTATACTTCGCGGCTAATCGTGATAGTGTAATTACTTTCTTCTTTACTATACTCTGAATAACACTCAAAAAGTTACAATTAATTTATTAGTAACTATCAATTTTTAACTTAATAAATCGAAAATAACATTGTTAGAATGTGTTAAGTTTGCTTTTTTATGGAATAGGAGGACAATCGAGCGTAGGGGTCACCTGGTGTTAAGTAATCACCACCGCAGACATTCTCTTACAACACCAGAGGAATCACAGGAACATTGCCGGCCTTTAAGGTAGGTGTACGCGCTTTTTTTTAAGGTACCCATGTCGTATCGTCCCAGAAATACCGCTCAAACAAGCTCATTCCACAGCTTTGTAGTACGTGGAAGAAAACTCCTTGACAACAATACTGTGGAGGACCGCCACACATCCAGATAGTGGGGATGATATCCTAATTTGTGGCGTGTCATGCGAAGGTGGAATTCGGCGAAAGAATCAGGTAAAACAGCTTGCTTGGGGAACATTGCTTTAAAATGATATTTTTAACCGACTTCAAAAAAGGAGGAGGTTCTCAATTCGTCGGTATGTTTTTTTTATTTTATTTATGTTTGTTACCTCTAAACTTTCGACTGGGTGAACCAATTTTGATAATTCTTTTTTTATTTGAAAGCTGGTGCTCACATTGTAATTTGGTCCAGATCTGACAATGGCATTCATGAGAAAACCATAAAAGTCTTAAATTTTCTATACATACGTATAGCAAAGTGGATGATAAATTTACGAATAACTCATTATCGCGCCAACCGATTTCGACGATTCTTTTTTATTGGAAAGGATATATACTTCAAATTTACTAAAAAGCAAAAAATAAAAAATATTTTAACAAAATAATAACGACTTGAAAAACACTGTTCCAAAACAGTACATATAATGTGCACTAAAAGGTATGAAAATAATTGCATATTTTTATACTATCTAATTAATTAATCTAATTCTAGTTACGGTCGCAACAGTACATAAATTGTTAACTGATGTGTTTATAATTAGTTAATTGAATTAATTGGAACCTCTCACTTCAATAGTTATGTGTAATTTGAACTGATTGTCACCCTAATAATTTCAAATATCGATTTTACTAATCTGTGGATAAATCGTGTGCATTATTAATATAGACGTCAAATATTCAACTATAGAATGATAGCAATTTATTCTGATCTATTATTTGGTTAAAGGTCGACAAATAATGTTCGACCAACATTATTAAAGCTACGAAATACCGACGGAATACAGAATACATTAGTTTAGGTCGGATATACACATCAAACATTAGTTAGGTCGGATATACACATCAAACCTGCGTCATAAAACTAAGATAATTTAAAAGCTTTTTGAAATGCTTCTACAAGTTGAAATTTAGTCCATAACAAGTTATCACAACTTATATCGTAGATAGAATGCTCGTATAAAAATAATACCTTTACTTATTAACATTTTATACACTCGGTGTATGAGTCAGATTACGCTGGTTTGCCTTTTTCATATATCAAAAAAAAATCTTAGAGAGAGAAAAAAATCTTAGAGCATATTGTTTTATCTATCACAAGATTATCTGTTAATACGGCTTTACTCACGTTTTTGTCGGTGTCGGTACCGACTAGTTTTCACTTCTGCCGGCACTCCCGAAGTGCAATCCGTATTATTTTTTGAAGATCTTGTGATAGTTAAATTATTAAAACATTCGTGAGTCATTATTAACTGTTAATTAATTACTGAGGTGGGAGGTTACTAGTAGGAGGTGGGACGTTACCGCGAACCCACCACACACCCTGATGGTCCGAAACTAATCGGTACCGACACCGACGAAAACGTGAGTAAAGCCGTATTAACAGATAATCTTGACTCACGAAAGTTTTAATAATTTAACAATCACAAGATCTTCAAAAAATAATACGGTTTACACTTCGGGAGTGCCGGCAGAAGTGAAAACTTGAACATTAACGTTGTGCATTTTTTAATTGTTTGGAATGGGTAGGGAATAACTTTGCAAGAATTGCTTTATACATCATTATAAAAGTACTAGAATGACGCGGTTATATACAAAATTCATTTATTACGTTATGTTACACAAGAATGACAATGTATATTGCATAAAATATTTAACACTTAAGAACTATTACAATTATTTTACATTAAAAAGTTTATCTATCAGAAAAATTAACTTTCATGCATAATTTCAACGACTCTTTCTCCATCTTCATTACCAGCATTATCATCGCCAATCTCTAAAACTGATACAATAGGTTTATGGTAGCTGAAGTAACAAACAAAATAATAAGTAACAAAGAACCTTAAGTATAACTATCGCCTTATAATTAAACTGTAAAAATATTTTACGGCTGATAATTATTTGATCCCTTGACCTCGCGGTGTTTCGGCTACGCAATCACAATGATTCAACCACTTGTTCAATGACTGTATTTTAATTATTAAGTTGAAATAGCCGAACTACAATTAGTTAAATTATAAATCTTACATCCATAATTTCAAGGATTGTCTTACGAATTTTCGATCCAGGCCACGTGTCCTGACGCGAGTTTAGTAATTTTATACCCATTTCAAGAAAACTGCTCGCCGCTAAAGAAGTTTTTACTTCAAAAATAAATAAATTATAACTGTCCAGACAATCGTACTGTACAAGCATATTCCTGTCTACCCCATCGCCAGCCTGGTAGGAAAAACTCGGGCGATATGATAATTATATTTACATTAGTACCTACTATCGTAACCTAAAATCATTTAAAATGATTCCTTCGGCCATAATTATTTTAATAAAATTTCAAAAAGCAATTCAAATACATTCCTAAGAATATTACCAATAACGAACAATGCAAAACAAATTTTAACTGATATGATTTCTTTAATACCCTCAGATATAATAAAATGCGGAATAAGCATTGTATTTTTATGAATAGCTGATATTAATACGGAGAATTAAAGCTTCTTACAGACGAAACGACGTTCTAGAAATATTTCTTCCGACTATTTTCAATAATTTGGTTTTGCAGAAGATTATGTTACGAAAAAATATTTTAAACAAATAGTATTTTTAGATGATATTTCGTAATATTAAATGAGCCGTTATTGGCAAATAGATCACTAGCTTAACATATGTTCATATTGACATCAAAAATAATTTTCATGTGATGCTGCTTTAGATATCAGCATAGAGTAGGGATTACTTTTTTTATTAAATTTATTTTTATGAAAATAAGGGACGAGATGATCAGGACGTTCAGTTGATGGAAACTGATACCGCCCATTACAGTGCCACTCAGGATTCTTGAAAAACCCAAAAATTCTGAGCGGCACTACAAATGCGCTCGTCACCTTGAGACATAAGATGTTAAGTCTCATTTGCCCAGTTATTTCACTAGCAACGGCGCCCTTCAGACCGATACACAATAACGCTTACACGTCATTACTGCTGTGTGTAAAAGAAAACATTAGTACCTACATATGTCTACATCCAAATTTAAATCGTAAGTACGAGAAATCCTAAGCGGCACTGCATTGTAATGGGCAGGGCGTATCAATTAACATCAGCTGAACTTCCTTGTCGTCTCATCCCTTATTGTCATAAAAAAATTAGATAATGTACTCTGAAAGTACTTTATCTGTCCACGAGCATTATCTTAAAATAGATTTGTTTTTGGGATGGATTGCGAGTGTCAGACACGCCTGCTAATTTGTGTTGTTTGAACATTTAAATAAGGAAAGATAGCATCGAAGCATAAATAATGAAAATGAATTTATTACAATACTGAAAATCATTAGAAAAGTGCTACTATGCCGTAAATGATTTCCTAAACGAGCCAAACTAAAATAAAAAAAAATATGGGTCTCGTTACTACGGTCTGCTGTTCAGACCAAATTGCGACACCCAAACTGGCTATCCATAATACTACCTTGTATAATTATAGTATTAGCTCCAAATGTTATATTTAAGGACTGTATTTATGGAATTGCAATAAATTGAAATTGAAAATTAAAAACATACTTAAGCGTAATTGAATTTTTGGGTAAGATGTTGCATTATTCAATTATTTATTTAACCCAAAGTATCACTGCCTTCCGTTTTTGATTATACTTAAAGTATTTTATTTAAATGTGTAAATACTTGTATTGTTTTAGTGAAAATACGAACCGAGTACGCGAGTTTTATTATGATTCGTATTTCGTATGTTTTTTACAGAATTGCAGTTTATAAAACAACCTATTACAGACACAACAAAGCAAGAAATAGAAAAAGTATAAAATAATTTAATAAAGATTTAATTAAAGACACATCTCATGCAAACCCAATACCTATAATATTATTAAAATACTATTATTTGTGTATTGATAGGTTTTAAGTCGATGCTAAGCCCGAAACAAAATAAAACCTAATATGTGAAAACAAAGTCAAGTATACTATAGTGTCGACTCAAAACACATCTATTTTTCTGTGTTCTCAAGAACTGATATGTGAACTGGAATCAATAATGCGGAAATACGTACGTACAATCTTTGACACAGCCTCCAGATATTATTCACATCATAGTAAGTTCATGAATTAGAATGGAATTGAAAGAATAGTGATATCAATATTGTTGACTCTAAAAAAGTAAACGAACCCACCCAGCTAGTCAAGCAACAACAAACCAACACTTAACTAATAATTTTCACATAACTAACACAATAAAACTTCTCTCGTTACTTTCTTGCCATAAAAGTTACAATGTTAGTAGACTATTCATGGTAATAGTATAAAGATACAAATGGTACATGGGGACACTTCTCTCGATACTTTCTTTCCATAAAAGATACAATGTTAGTAAACTATTCATGGTAATAGTATAAAGATACAAATGGTACATGGGGACACTTCTCTCGATACTTTCTTTCCATAAAAGATACAATGTTAGTAAACTATTCATGGTAATAGTATAAAGATACAAATGGTACATGGGGACACTTCTCTCGATACTTTCTTTCCATAAAAGATACAATGCTAGTAGACTATTCATGGTAATAGTATAAAGATACAAATGGTACATGGGGACACTTCTCTCGGTACTTTCTTTCCATAAAAGATACAATGCTAGTAGACTATTCATGGTAATAGTATAAAGATACAAATGGTACATGGGGACACTTCTCTCGGTACTTTCTTTCCATAAAAGATACAATGCTAGTAGACTATTCATGGTAATAGTATAAAGATACAAATGGTACATGGGGACACTTCTCTCGGTACTTTCTTTCCATAAAAGATACAGTGCTAGTAGACTATTCATGGTAATAGTATAAAGGTACAAATGGTAGGTGGAGATACGTTACACGTTACTTTCTTGGCATGATTATTTAAAATGTTAGTAGCTTACTATTTATGGTAATAGTATATTATATTAACAAAACCAGTTCTGAATAACGATATACATATATAACAATATAACACATGAACGATATTAGAGGTATCGTTTTGAAGTAGTCCCTAGCCTAAAAGTATCGCTTCGTTCTGAGAAAGTTCTTTAAAACGGACCCCGCTTGATCGGCTAGTCTATGTCACCCTTTCCGGTCCGTGCAACTAATTTCCCATGGCAGATGAGTTTTGCAGGATTAGATGTAGGGAAAGTGTATTACAATTTACATACTTCTTAAAAATACATGTGGCGAATGTTGCTTTATAAAGTATTTTATCTCACAAGATAACTCGTTAAAAGTTATTAAAATACCCAAATGTAATGAGGTTTTCTTAAGTGTTAATTCCACAAAATTTTATCTTTCATCAATTCTTTTTCACCACTTCTGAAAATGCCTCGTGTCGAGGCGAAACACGTGTCGAATTGGTGAAAGACAAAACTTAGCAGAATTAACAGTCAAGAAAAACTGATTTGGATAATTACAGATTTCCAATTCGATAAAAGTTATTTAAAATGAAATGAAATCTATTCTTGTGCAAGCTAAATTACATTTTAATATTATACTTTGAAGTTCTTTTGTTGGTGGTTTAGGTTAACGGCAAATAGAGTTCATTTATTGCATTTCGAGGTGCTTTTTAATTGAGTAGAATATATTTATATTTTGCAAACGGATAAACTTGTATGATTATTTATTTTCAATTGATTAGTTAAGTTAATTTAAATAAAAAAAAATCAGGCATATTTGCAATTCTTGTATTTATATATGTTGAGTCTGTCCGTCGGTGGAATGAGACTTAAGGCCGTTTCCAATATTCAGTCTATGTCCGGTTGTGGCCTACTTGAGGTAAAAATCGTAACTATCATTGATTTTCTGCCCCAATAAAGTTATCCACGGTAACTCCGTTATATTACACACGGTAGCATTATTTGTAAAAACTAACCCTGATACATTTGTCAGAACATCTGAAATCCACATTATAAATTTGAGAAGCAAGAATAGATTACGTTTACATGGCAGCAACACAGCTTCTATGTACAATAGTGTTCTTGAAATGGCGCCGAGAATATTTAACAAGATACCCACACATATCACAGAACTTAAGTTGACGTGTTTTAAAAAGAAACTATTTAATCTCCTACAAAATCGTATTATTCCATAAAAGACTTCTTTTCAGATACAACACTCAATTAACATTTTTTTTACTGAATTTAATTACTTTTTACCAATTTCAATTATTATATGTTATTTTAAAATATTCAATTATTGATATGTATATCAATAATTGAATATTTTAAATCAGTTTCATTGTGTATATATATATTTGTTTGACTTGTTAGTAATTACTATTTGTACGCCACAGCATACGGGCAAGGAATGGAGAACTTTTATTGTGATTTGTATACCCATGACTACAAATAAATGATCTTATCTTATATAACCTTATCCGTTCACGCTGTCTGTCAATGGGACGACGTATAGCTTACCAGCGATAGAAGTTCTTATGGAAATTTCAATTCACGCATCCCAATATAAGGCGATAAGGATGACTTATTGGGACAGCTTCAGATTATTGACAGCTAATTACTGACAGTAGAAGGTAGTAATAGATCTCCATCTGTAGATAGTACATACATACCCTTTCGGGTAAATATGTGAAGATACTTGAGAGTACGACCTGCACGCGTTTATAATGGCTTGACACTACTTACTTTATGTTAAGTCAACCTGCAACGTAATATTTCAACGTTAGTTTCGACCTTAAGGATTTGTCTAAATAAGTTGAAAATTTTCACATTTATCAAGAAACGATGATAACATAATATTTTCATTACGTTAAACCTACATTGTTAACTGGGTCACAAAGATAATAAATAAATTTCGAAATACATACGATATAGGTAAATCAAGTTATTATTATAAAATTTTGAAAACAAAATTTTATGAACGATACGTCACTCGAACTTTCAGCTCAGTTGGCAGAGCACTGTCACGGAACGCCAGAGGTCGAAGGTTCGAGTACCGCATCGTTCATAATGTTTTTTTTTAACAATTATTTTTTTGTGTATTAATCCTAGAAGTGAGAGTTATCACTTTAAAAACATAACAAATTGTTTAGTACTTTTGGGCAGAATAATTATTATAAATTTTGTAACATATTTTCTATCTTAAGAAGAGGATGAAGATGTATTTAGTTACCTCAATTATTTTAAGCGGATTTTGTTACTTTGTTGTGAAGGGTTAATATAAATGCTAATACAGTACATTCTCTCTACCTTCCTGCAGGTTAGACGTTAGAAACTAATGACTTCGCTGAGCTTATAAATTACCTTACCTGACCTTAACTACACATATTGTTAGATATGCTAGAAATACTATCATTTAATAAATACTTGTTACTACTCTTAATAAAATTAATCTGTGCACCAATTCAGAACGGTTTCTTAATTAAACACGGTTGTTTTCATTTTTATACTACATGTTTTGAGGCTTACGCGCTTATCACTAAAAAACCCCATTAATTTGTCGTATCACCGCTATTCGACAACATTTCACTTAAAGCCTCGCCTAGTATTGGATTTTTTTTATGAAAATAAAGGACGAGACGAGCAGGATGTTCAGCTGAAGGTAATTGATACGCCATGCCCATTACGATGCAGTGCCGCTCAGGATTCTTGAAAAACCCAAAAGTTCTGAGCGGCACTACGATTGCGCTCGTCAGCTTACGACATAAGATGTTCTTAGTTGTCTCTTCGTTTTGCCCAGTAATTTTACTAGCTACGGCGCCCTTCAGACCGGACAACAGTATTCTTTATACATAACTATTTCACGGCAGAAATAGGCGCCGTTGTCGTACCCATAATCTAGCCGGCATCCTGTGCAAAAGAGCGTCCCACTGATTAAATATATTTGAAAATCTCAAGTGATTGCCAATTCCGCAGACATTTGTAAGTCAAAGCCAAACTGGCTTCGAAAAAGCTGGGCGTCATTAATAGAACACGACAATACTTCAAGCCGTTCCAGATTCTAGCGCTCTACAAAACGCAGGTCTGGCCACTTATTATGGAGTTCTGCTGTCATCTCTGGTCTGGCGCAGTCCAGTATTGGCTCCAATAATTCTACCTCGTGCAACGTAGAGCTGCTCGAATTGTCAGGGACCCAGTGGTATGTGAACGGCTAGATAAGTTAGCGTTGCGTAGGGACGTCGCTTCATTGTGTGCGTCGCATTTATCACGGGGAGTGTTCCGAAGAGCTGTTTGACCTGATTCCTGCCGCTGAATTTAACCTTCGCACGACACGCCACAATTTAGGATATCATCCCCACCATCTGGATGTGTGGCGGACCGCCACAGTGCTGTTTTCAAGGACATTTCTTCCACGTATTGCAATGCTGTGGAATGAGCTACCCAGTGTTTGTGGGACGATGCGATATGGGTACCTTCTTTAAAGGCCGGCAATGCTCCTGTGATTCTTCTGGTGTTGCAAGATAATGTTGGCGGCGGTGATCACTTAACACCAGGTGACCCATACCCTCGTTTGTCCTCTTTTTCCATAAAAAAACGATTCAGGAAGCATGATCCTGAACTTTAACCCACAAACACACTTACAATGACACAGCATGCGGTAAGGATACGGAATGAAGCGAAGGAAAATATATTACAAAATAAGTGCTGCCCGCGACTTCGTCCGCGTGGACGCTGTAAAGTGCAAAAATATATTATATGCCTACATCTAACAGATAAATTTGCTGTCCCGACCTCTTGTCAAAAATTGTAAAATTTGAGTTAAATCTATTTAGTAGTTTGCCCGCCACAAGACCGCACGCAGTGATGTAGTGTAAAAGACAAGGTTTATCTACTTTAAATACGAGAAGCAATAAAAGTATTTATTTTGAAATAAAGATAAATTTCTTACCAAATCTTCTCTATGGAAGAAAATAAACAGAAAACGCACGATATGTTCAGTAGCCATATTACAACACAGCATTAATATTGTAAGCTGAGCTTCTATAACGCTACCAGCGTTCGCCTCGCCCGAATTCGGTTTCAATTCTTCAGGTTTTACTTCCGCGTGTAGATAGAGACTTTTGCTGCTAAGCAATGCGTGACAACAGGCCATGTTTATTACTTTAGTGTGCATGAAGCTACGTCTTACACTCGCGATACGTCAGTCACTTTGTTTTAGTGTGCGTTTGTTGCAAAAAAAATTGTAACTGTACGTCGCAAGGTTTTTATTTTAAACCAAAATAGCCAGTTCACCATAATGGCAATTTCATACATCATATATAAGGGGTTCCCCTTATATTATCTAATAAAATATTGAATAAAATTAATTGCGGCCCAGTCATCAAGATTCTTCAACTTTTGTTTGGAAAATACATCAAGAGATTAACTTAAAATTAAGCTTAATTAGCTTAGCGTCGATCAAATTGGATTATACGGGGCAAAGTGTAAATTTCCATCAAATGTTTATAATTAATGTTGGACAGTTTTTAACAGATCACATTGGGGGAGGAAATGATTAATCATTATGGATTAAATTATGAAACGATCCTAATGTCACACTACCTAGATTTTATAATGCTAAAAATAATTGTGTATTTTTTTTTCTTAAAAGGCATTTATTTTCTCAAAATTGATTCCTTTAGAATTCTTTTTGATGTCATTTTAATATACTAGATACTACTACCGCTTCGGAAACAAATGGCGCTCTGAGAGAAAAGAAGCCGCGCAAGAAACTCGCCCAGCATTCTTTTTTTGCGCTCTTTTTAATGAAATATACAATATTGTACTGTCATTACTATTGCTATAAAATAATCATAATCTAGTCCCAGGCTGTTGCATCACTTAGATATTCAGCTGTGGAGTAGGAGGATTTAAAACAGAGCCATTATTTAATAAAACATTTAAATTTATTTATAGATAATGCCTGAATAGTGGCTGGGAATTTATTGTAAAAGTGTATACATTTACCCTTTAAGCTATAATGTATCTTATGAATCCTACTAGAATTAGTTACGAATAATCCCTTATTTCTAGTGTTATAATGAAAAACACTATTAAGAGTAAAAAGGTGACGATTTCATCTTATGTGTATATTACCCGATTTCTCTGCTAAATTTAAGATGTATGTAAGGTGATGCGTTATTTTCATGTAAACTCAAAAGGGAATTTCGTAATATATCCCCTCATCTTCGTCCATGGACTATAATTAGTTACCTTGATCTTAATCTAGATCTTAAAGAAGTATTTTGATAAGTTTTATTTTTAAGAGAAGGAAGGCGAAAAATATCTGTATGTAATCTCCGCTTATATTAATATGATGAATATGGATGTTTGTTTCCGAGTCATGGATGTTTAAATGTATTTATGTATGTTTATATGAATTTATGTATGTTTAAGTAAGTATATTGTATTAAATATATCATTGTCTTGTAACCCATAACACAGGCTATATATGCTTAACTTGGGGCAAGATAATTTGTGTAAAAAGTGTGTCAATATTATATTATATTTGCAATATGAAAATATTCAGGACAGTTTTCCAATTTTCCACTAATATCATTTAATTATCTACCTAACACAATATAAAAGTGAAAAATTAGAAGTCGATAAAAAGAAAATAAATTGGCTGAGAGCCTCCAGCTCAACAATAGAATACATTAGTTTATATTGACTGGGACTATGATCCATTATAGGCCATATTTTCAGAGGAATTTATATATTTAATGTAATTGATCCATTGTATATTTAAAGCTTTGAAATGCGTGCGTTTATATTCAATTGGCTAATGCCCGCGACTTCTTCTGCATAGAGAAGAGAGTGAGAAAGGGTTCAAAAATAATAAGCAAGTATGGAATTAAAGATTATCTCATGTCCTATTCCAGTTCCGGTATCCGTTTTCGCTCCTGTTCCCAACATTTTATGTGAATCTTATTTCGAGGAAGATTGCAATGTCAATCTAAACCTACTATTGGTATAGTTATCTATAGCTTCATGCTTCAAGCATGGGTATCTTAAAAAAAGCGCGTACACCTTCCTTAAAGGCCGGCAACGCTCCTGTGATTTCTCTGGTGTTGCAAGAGATTGTGGGCGGCGGTGATCACTTAACAACAGGTGACCCGTACGCTCGTTTGTCCTCCTATTCCACAAAAAAAAAGAGCTTATCGAAGTGAATTTCAGTTTTTCATGAATCCCGAGGGAACCATAGATTTTTCTGGGATAAAAATGTCCTTTCCGAAGCTCTAGGCTATCGTTGTACCAAATTTCATCCAAATCGGTTCATTAATTCCAGCGTAAAAGCGCAATAAACAAACTTACATGAACATTTATAATAAGAGTAGGGATTACACCTATACACGCCATTTTATACTACGTTTTCTATTTAAAAAAGATCCACAATAAAATAAAGGAAGGGTTCATTTTGGCAGCAACAGCATAACCTCATAAAATTTGTGTTTATTAAAAAATACAATAAGTATGCGACCAATACAGCGGTTTACTTAATCTCTTACACCACAAAAGTTTAGATAAAGTTCTAGGTAAATCTCAAAATAAGATATATTTCACTTAACAAAAGTTTTATTAAAATAAGATGGAAAGCAATTTTGGGAGAGTAATCGTGTACTAGGATGGCGCCTCTAGATTTATAAAGTTCTTTCAAATGTTACTTGTTGTATGTAGTTAATAATCTTGAGACTTCCAACAGCCTACAGAAATAGTTCTTCAAAAATAATTGGATTAGTTTTTGGAGTGAAAACTTTTTTAGCCACTTTTTAGTAGGGGAAAATCTTTGAGTTCGCGTCACCAAAACGCTTATAGCAGTATATCTGTAGCTATACATCTGACGTATAGTGCAACATTAGTGCTGTGTATATGTTATAAGTGAAATTGAATGGATTTAGTGTTTGACGAATTTTAATTTGAAATGGAAATTTTCAATGTATTTATACTGAGATTATACATTGTTGAAATAGTGATTTCGTTTGGTTAATATATTATATTAAAAAAAAGTTCTAATAATAATTTCAATGTTTTTTAACATTATGAAATTTAAAATTTTTGAACTATAAGTTCAAGTTTTCACTTCTATCGGCAGTCTCTACAACTGCCATTTTTTTTATTAAAGTAGTAATTAATTAGTAAATTTATATTATTTTATTAATTTAAAATATAATATTATCAAATTAATATACTAGTCAAAATAATTGTATGTGTGTATGTAATGTGTTCACCTAAAACTCGACGACCGTTAGCCCAATTGAAATGAAACGAAAATTTGACCACAAATAAATAACGACACTCCAACGAACACAGTAAAGCTAAGGCCGGATAGGTGGCGCTAATAGCAGTGATACTTCCACTGGTGGCTGTAATACTTCCACTGGTGGTAGTGGTAGTGATCTTTGAACCATAGGTCGAATGGTCGAATTTGTTAAGTGAAGCGAAGCTCCTCTGGTACGACCCCATTACGGCTTGAAAAATCAAGCGCTCTCCTTGTCAGTCAAGTAAATAATTTATCATTTAGTCAAATTCAAATAAACTTTATTCAATAAGGCTTAAACTAAGTGCTTTTGAATCGTCACTAAAATATTTCTTTTAAATCACTGAATTTACCATATCTGCGTAAAAAGTTGAGCTCGTGAAAAGAACATACAAGGAACTCAACGACCACTCTTTTCAATCAAATAGAGTATTTTACAATGACTATAATATTCATAACACGTTTCTTAGGTGCTGCATCCAATATATGAGTCGTGTTTAAATAATATAAATTATTTCATAAAAAGTAATAAAGAATTAACTGTATAAAAATAAATTATCGTATATTGGATGCATCAACCTTTAGAGCTTGAATTCATTGTTTGTGTTAGGATGCTTCGTGAACACGATAGTCGTGATTACTGTCACAATTAGTACAATCCAACAAATACAATTTATATATATTTT
Source organism: Leptidea sinapis (assembly GCF_905404315.1). NCBI lineage: Eukaryota > Metazoa > Arthropoda > Insecta > Lepidoptera > Pieridae > Leptidea > Leptidea sinapis. Next base: position 26,596,392 of record NC_066265.1, read on the forward strand.
AATTTTCAAAGAGTAGCATAACGATTTTATACACAAAGTGTCGATGTGTTCTATGAAAAAGATCTGGCACGGGAAGCGCCAAAGTTATTATTAGTACCATTTGCCACTGATATTCTGTATTCATACCTGTGAACTGATATTCTGGTGGTTCTCAATGGGGTTCATTAAAACTAATAAAAAAAAATTAACAAAAAAACAACCGACTTCAAAAACACTTTTCCAAAACAATAGATATAATGTGCACTAAAAATTATAAAAATAATTGCGTATTTTTATACAATCTAATTAATTAATCTAATTCTAGTTACGAAAATTGTTGTTTTTGGAATCGGTGTCCTTCCGCCGCAACCCGCTCTCGCCTCATCACGACTCAACGACATCAGCTCACTTATAACTATGTATGTAGTAACAAACCTATCTTGGATGACATCGACTCCAAAAATTACATAATCGTAAGAATTTTATGATTTTCTCATGGATGCCACTGTCAGATCTGGACCAAATTACAATGACCACACGGAAAGCACCAGCTTTCAAATAAAAAAAGAATTATCAAAATCGGTTCACCCAGTCTAGTAAAGTTTTGAGGTAACAAACATAAAAAAATACCGACGAATTGAGAACCTCCTCCTTTTTTGGAGTCGGTTAAAAAGAGAAATAGACTTCAATTAGGAAATGATTTCATTTTTAACCTTTAATAAATAGCACCACGATTTGCCACCCTTCTCACTAAAATTGAGGTTTTAGTGTAACCTTGCCTTATTTCTCCTGCCGGTGACCCGTCATGTAAGGCTACGCGACCCAGAGTTTTTAAATACACTGCTCTATAGATTGTAGTTCATTGCAATGGCATTTGGCATGCACCAATGACAATAAAACATTTGTGGAGTGCTTGTCCCAAATAGTTTGAATTGAATACAATTGTTGGATATTTACAGCAATTTTTTTAGAATATTTGTGACGCCTTTTTATGCGACTATACACACGGAAAGTTCAATGGTGTGTTCAATGTGTAGATAGTTTTAAGATAAAATCCAAATACTAGAGGTGTTGTTTATTTATTCGTTCCTTAGAGTCGATTTGAGTTTAGATTGCCACTACCTTAATAATAGAGATATATTAGATGGAGACATAGAATATTACCTCTAAATATTATTTATAATAGTTGTTTTAACATTGTTGTGCTATGTAACATGAGCATAGAGTAAAAAATCTTATTTGAACATTTTAAACGAACACTAATTTTATTTCTATGTACATACCTTTACATTTAAATAAAATAGGAGTGTCTGTTTGTAATATTGCAATAACCGTTTTTTACTACATGTCTAAGAATAACTGATAAAATAACTATCTGTTTGTTCCAGCGAATCTCTGAAATGGCTGGACCGATTTTGACGGGACTTTTATTGACAGGTAGCTGATGTAATAAGGAGTAACTTAGGTTACGTTTATTTTAGACAAATTCTTTGATTTTAGAAAAATAAAGTAATGTTGCAATGTCCAACAAACTCTTAAAATAATTTATATGGCAACACAATGTTCTCAGTGAAACTATTCTAGGATATATCCAATGTTGTAATTTTGTATTATATTTTACTCTCATTTTTGCTATAGTGATGTATCTGTTTGTTTCCTTAATAAATAAATAAATAAAATAAATAAACAACGTTTGCCGGGTCAGCTAGTATATAGATATATCGCTATCTATCGTCAAGTGAGGCGATATAACTTAATTACAAAGGTTCGCAATATACTTACCTTCTTTTTATAACAGACGAGTGTCACCCCACACTTCGGTCACTAATTTATGAGTGAGTTTCCATCAACTAGATTGAAGGCTTTTCCAATTTCGTTCTACTTTGGGGATACTATTTATTAGTTTGTTATTTTAAAGTGATATCCCTCACTATAATTTATGGACGATGCAGGATTCGAATCCGCGCATCTCTGGTAACGTCCCAGCGCTCTCACCAACTAAGACACCGTCCGCATGCCACATGATCCGTAAACCATGGCATGTTTGTTCAACTCTCGGGTTTAAGCTCCATCTACAGGTCTACTTTACAGTGAGTAACCTGCACTATACCTTTAATTTTATAGTATGAAATTGTCTTGATATATAGCTTTTTATAAAACATAATTTGAATGCGTGCGTTACATAAAAAATAAAGCTATGGTGATTTTTGATGAAAAAAGATATGATGATTTTTAACCGAATTACGGTAAATTTGGTGCGGGAGGTAGAGTCTAAAAATATAAAAACTCATTTAAATAAAAACTACAACAGATAGACCCCCCCCATTCAAACGATTTTTCTCGATAATTATGCTTCTATTTTCATAATATTCCGGGCGGTCACATGTCACTGAAAGACATTGTAGCGTTCGTAAGAAACATTTTCGTTCGACTATTTTTCTCCGACTTACTTTGCAAATCCAACTACCAGAAAAAAATTGCGTGGGTACAAAGTAAACATGTCTTACCAGTGGGAGGCTCCTTTGCGCCGGATGCCAGCAAGATGATGGGTACCAAAATGGCCGCGGCGCCTATTTCTGCCGTGAAGCAGTAATGTGTAAGCATTACTGTGTTTCGGTCTGAAGGGCGCTGTAGCTAGTGAAATTACTGGGCAAATGAGACCTTACAACTTATGTCTCAAGATGATGAGCGCAGTTGCCACTCAGAATTTTTGGGTTTTTCAATAATCCTGAGTGGCACTGCATTGTTATGGGCAGGGCGTATCAATTACCAACAGCTGAACGTCTTGCTCGTCTCGTCCCTTATTTTCATTAAAAAAATGTCAGAAGTGAAATGCATTGCTGCATTGTGCATGAACCTCTAAGCTGCATATGAAGTCCTGGTACATGTTGCTAGGATGACACATGATTTCAACCACTATGAAAGGCATTACTATCACCGCTACCATATTATGTTCTCCTGGTATCTATGTAGTAATATGTCGTGCGCATGACGTCAGAATATATTAAGCTTTACTCGCGTCATACATGAGCCAATCTCTTCTTCAACTATGATCGCCTGGTACCAAAACACGGTATAATACTTCCTATCTCATGTTCTTCCACGTTAAATCGTATGAAATCATGTGTCTGTCTCTTTTTACCGTCGCAATTTTTCGTTTTATCGACTTTCAAATCACAACTATGCTAAATAGGTTTTCACTTCAAAAAGTCTTTTAATTTTTCGGTTTAATATATAGCTTCTACCACTCACAAATTCAAATTCAAATATTTTTATCCCATATTGGATGTGACATCACTGATTGAAAGTCAAAAAACTACCACCCATTCCAAAATGAATGCCTCAGACCTGATAAGAATGGGCGCAATAAACTCAATATGTTTACAAAGTAATATTGTACAATTAAACTTATTATTTAATAGCCTGAGGGCGGTCACTCCATTCCCAATCTGTGGTATCATTAAGAAAGTCATTTATGTTATAGTAACCTTTACCACACAAACATTTTTTAACAATTCTTTAGAATAACGTTATACTTTTGTTTTGAACGTTTTCTGGGATCTTGTTGTAAAAGCATATACATTGCCCCACAAAAGACTTACTAACTCGACTTAGCCGAGTAGTAGGCATCATCATAACAGTTTCTGGCAAATTCACTTATGTGCCTATGAACATACATTACATTATCAAGAATATAAATATTGAGAAGCAACAGTCAAGATGTTAATTTCTTTGAATTTTGCTCTCAATGATTCTTTAGGACCTAGGTTATAAATAGCGCGAATAGCCCTCTTCTGCAGCACAAGTATTGTATTATACCATAGCAATATACCATAGGACATAATACTATGGAAATAACTAAAGTATACAAATGATGTAGCTATCTATTAGTAACATAATTTTTAAAATCAGTTCAGTTGATCCAGAGATTATCCCCGCCAACGTCACAAACATTGCCTCTTTATAATATCAGTATAGATATGTTAAAGCAATTATTCCAAGACCCGGTAACTCATCTACTGAAACATACTGTGTATTGAAATGTGATGCACCTTTGATGTAATTGATTCAAGTGCGTTAGTGGCCTTGTTGACGAGCTTCTCTTTGAAGTCCTTGCTCCATTAATCGTTGTCAAGACTCTGGACATGAAAGTTACATACAAACACTCCTAGCAATTTAGTTTAGTGCAATCTAAGATAGTCGTCTTATGTAACTCTCTTAGATAGCAATCGAGAGAAAGTGCTCAAGTGATCAAGTGCCTATAATTTTATGGTCGGAAACTTCTGGTCTATTAGCTAAAAGCGAACGTAATTGGATGTAATGGAATAATAATATTTGAAGCATCAGCATAAAATCATTTCCTCATAAGGTAAGTCTTTAAATGTAATGTCACTAGCGTTGCATCTGGGTGTCTCCTTTCTCGTGCAGTTGTCAAGGAACTTTCTTCCATGTACACCCATGAACTACATAGCGTATTGTTTTCAGATTGGAGTGAATCAAGACCTTCAGAAATCATGGAAATCTAAATAAAGAGTCGACAACGCTTCTGTGATTTCTCTGATGTTGTAAGCAGTGACAATCAAGTGAACAGGCCGCTCGTTTGTTCTGCATGTCTATAAAAACAAGTTACATAAAAATATTAAAATATTTGAAAATAATTTATAATTAATTAATAAGCAGATTGGAGCGAAAATATTTTATTGTTATTATTTTAATTAAATAAGTCAAACTGCTTTGCCCGCGATTTTTTTCTTACTTTGGTTTCACCGTGATATTTGTTAATACGAAAGCAACGGCGCCTATTTCTGCCGTGAAGCAATAATGTGTAAACATTAAATTACTGGGCAAATGAGTCTTAACATCTTATGTCTCAACGTGACGAGCGCAATTGTAGTACCGCTCAGAATATTTGGGGTTTTTCAAGAATCCTGAGCGGCACTGCATTGTAATGGGCACGGCGTATTAATTACCATCGGATGCACGTCCTGCTCGTCTCGTCCCTTATTTTTATTTAAAAAAGTCGGTTTTAAGCTTGTTAGAAGCAACCCAGTACTTGCAAACACAATAATATCAAAAAAAGCACAATAGACAGAAACAGATACTGGCGATGGTTATCGTGTTTCGTAATGTTATATTACTACAATAATGGTTCCTCTTAATGAAGAGTAAGAAATATATTTTTCACCTCTCAAGCACGAAAAGGGCGCTACTTATAAAACTCGCAGCAAAAAGCGATTTAAATTTCGAACCCCACGTGACCATACATCCGGGAATTACTTCGCGTTAAAAAAATAAACAATGCGATCCGGTGCGTTCCGAAACTCATTTTAGCCTAGCGTATTATTTCATTATGACAAAAATTTATATGTTGCTTATTAAAATTTAGATTATTAAATTTTTCAACTTTTGATTTTTATGAGGGTTTGATATTTATAATAGACATTGATAAATATTATTCTCTTATTTATAGCTATAACACTACCTATAACACTTTTCTCGCTAGTCAAGGTGAAAAGTTGTATGCTTCACACGATAGCAAATTTTTTCTTTAAAACACTCACTACCTCAGTAGTTTATATTAGAATCACTCGCTACGCTAATGATTCAATTCTAGACTACTTCGCCAATTCGTGATTTAAAGTCAGCACTCGCAGCAATAAATAACTTTGCTCACTTGTTGAACAAATAACTGTTGTTCCGTTCCGCAGAATCCCTTTCTCGATATCTCATCTAATATAAGTTGTGCTTGAATAACATCAGAATTCAATAGTAGGTCAATAATTTCAAACTTCCGAAGTAATCACTTTTGTAAAAAGATATCGTGTCACAGATCACTGCACTGAAAGTGTGTCGAGTGATTTTATGCCTGTAGTAAGAATACCCATAAACGTTCTTTGTTTTGCTAATAACACTATCCGTGAACTAATTCTGCGTTACGGCGTCGTTACTACACATGTCAGCGTAATAGTTATCGAGTGATATAAGTGCGTTAATTTTAATCAAATTTTTTTATAAATTCATATTGCTATTGTATCTTTTTTTAAATAAATTACAGAGCTGTGTTATATGTTTAAAGAAAAACACGATTTTATCATTTCTCTAAACAAATCTAGTGATTTGATCAAATGCCAGGGTTGGTTCCGTGAAATGACAATAAGTGACGCGACCGCGACGAGAAGAACTTAGGATGTAAAAGCGGGCTCCAGACTTGAGTCATACCCCGGCCCGGACAGGTTAGGTGGAATTAATATAAATAAACATCTAATATAATAATACATCAATATTTTTAAATAGATAAAACTTACCAAGAAGTACAATGTTACCTACAATTCTAACGACATCAGTCTCTCGTTGTCGCCTAGATTAGTGTACAACTATTTTAATAAACATGTAAATGAAGGCATAAATAAGGCAGTAGCTTTCGCCATTTTAGCGGGAAGTTCCAGTGCTATTGACCGAAGGCACTTCCGGAGGTCACTGCCCTGTAGAACTGCATTACAGCAATGCTGGGTTTTCCGAACACCCGCGTATATACAAGGTGAAACGGTTATAATACGGCAGGTAACGTTGTAAAACCTGTTTTAGTTAAAGCACTTTAAATTGTTCCTTGTCACGGAATCGACGATAAGCGATACAAATATTAAAAACCATGTATGTCAGCATTTTAAGAGAACATACAAAATAGTATATATTACTAGCTGACCCAACAAACGTTTGCCGATATTAAAATCGCGCTCCAAAAGTAACTGTTGATCGCAGATGGGTGAAATTTTTAAGTAGTATGTATATGCATTTAGGGGGATGAAAAATAGATATTGTCCGATTCTCAAACCTACCCTTTATGCACTCAAAATTTCATGAGAATCGATCAAGCCGTTTCGAAGGAGTTTAACTACAAACACCGCGACATGAGAATTTTATATATTCGATAGTATTTTCTTTGATTATCGCGAGTGTTACACATTAAAAAAAACACTTTTAAAGGATTAAAACGCGTGAAATTATAACTGTGTTTTTACATTAGATTTTTGGATAAAAGTTAAATTTTTATTTTTATTTTAGTTAAACCGGCGTTCTCGTTTTCAGGGAGACTGCAGATGAAATGAGTCATAGTTGTCATTATGAAGTTTAGCGCCATTTATTGCCTCGGAGATGGTATTTGCTTGACAGATGTAAAAACATAATTAAAATTACACGAGGTTTAATCCTTTAAAAGTGTTTTGATTAAAGTATAAACTATTCTATTTAGTTTTTAGTAAATAGGAAACTTACATTTAAACACAATAATATTAATTCAGAATCACAGACGAAGGCTAATTACAAAGTTAAATTGTATGCGGAGACTGAACTGAACTTTGAAATCTCTAAGTTTATCACAAGTATTATTTATTTATTAATTCATAAATCGTGTTACATGCGACTAAGTTACAAAACGAATCATTAAATACTATTATCACAAGTCACAAGTGAACAAGAGCACTGTAACGCGTTTATTACATAATTCTACGACATGATTGCAGTGGGATGTGAACGCAGTCTTTTAAAAAACATTTGTTGATTCAAAAAAAAAAAATTTGTTTTCATGGAATATGCGGTTCACGTGATGCGAAGTCGAGGCTCTTAACGGTTGGTGGATGCGTTTTATTTGAAAATGCACGGGTCGTATCGTCTTAACTTCTTGAGTACACTGCGCAACAAAGTACCTATAGTCCAAAGTTTGATAGTATTTGCTAGAAAGTTTCTTGATCATATTATTATTAATCATAAGATTATATTATAACGTGTTCTATATTAAAAATAACACAAATATTTGAATTGCAATATTTTTATTTTGTCGCGTGTAACAAAATAGTCACAATTTCTCGTACAACTCTGAAAGAGCGGCGATGTCACAGCACGAATCTATCATAAATCACGTTTTTTGTTTAAAAAATCAAACTTGTTTATCTAGTAACCTGTAACATAAAACGCATAATGATACCTCGGCTAATGTAAACACAAGTGGCTATACCGTCTCAGGTGGCCGCGCCGGGTTGGGCGCCAAAACTTCTGGGCGGGTGATCTCTGCGGGCACTCGCGACGTGAGAGCATAGCTTAGGCTAAGGAACCCACACATTCAGATAGTGTGGATAATAATTAAGTTTGTGACGTGCCAAGGTGGAATTGGTGGCAGGGCTCTCGTCAACAGCTGTTCGCAACACTCCCCGTGATAAACGCGGTAGAAGACACGCAATGAAGCGACTTTACTTACTACATATGTATAATATGTGCGATGCCCTTTGCACATAGACACGGTGTGTACTTAACACACTGCGCTTATATAAGTGGCTTTAAAAGTTTGGGTCATATCAATATCTTTATAAATACGGTAGAAAGAAGAACTCATTGTTTACATTGCTAAATGGGGTACTAAGATAATACAATTTCTCATTAAATATTAGTGAAAACATTCAGAAATTACACGTGGCTAAAAAGTAATTAATATTAATTAAGATAGACTTTTCGTAGTCGATACGAAACTTTGCGAATCGTGTAATAAGTCATAATTTTGGATGGAGAGTGAATTTTCTCGAAACTTTTTCCGTGCGAACTGCTAAATTGTTAATGAAACATTCAATATTTATGGCACATATAAGGATGTATCCAAAAAGTAAAATCAAAGCCGATTTTATAACTTAAAAATACTGAACATCTTAGAGTAGTTTTATTTAAAATAAAAATTGTGTAAGGGTCCAGAATTACAATATGTAATGTCTAATACGTACTATGAAGTAATCTTGTATGTTTGTATACAAGTTTAAATGATGTAAATAGTTAGAAGTCCTGTCTAGGAACCCGGTTGAAGAGTAACCGTTGGTTACCTTTTAGGTACATTTGCATCCAAATGATTTGAGTTTTCTTTAGTGTTAACTCCGCTAATATATGTCTTTAAACAATTGGACTCATGTTTCGCATCTACACGAGGCATCCTCAGGTCGTGTTGTTCCGCCAAAATCTGGCACGAGACTGAATCAAATTAGTCGGAAGCCGCTCTTCTATACCCATGAAATGACGCGCTGTGATTGGTCGGCTGTTATGACGTATTACGTACGTGAAGGAACCAAATTTGTTTGTTCATTCAACAATGTAAACATGTTATTTTTGTGTTTTTTTTGGATTTCCGCAAAGTAACGCCTACTTCAATAAATTTTCACATTTGCATTTTAAAATTGAAAAGTTCGCAAGGTATATTTTGTTCTGAAATTATTAGTATTACCGGGAAGGGACTTCAATTTCCGAAATTCACATAGACACAGTTGCAGTTGTATTTTTTTTTGTTTTTTTTTTTTAAGTTACGCAAAACTTTTAGTGTGACATACGTACATTGGTCTTCCGCTGCATTTATTGCGGGGAGTGTGGCCAGGTGGCTGTTTAACGTGATTCCTGTGACGATACGCCACAAATATCGATATCGTTTCCACCATCTGGGTGTGTGGCGTTTCTCAGTGCGGTTTTGTTCCACGTTCATCCAAGCTGTGTGAATGATCTTCCTTGTGTGGGATTTCCAGGACAAAACGGTATGGAAAGACACAAAGGCACGTGCCTCTCTGAAATGCTAGAAACTCTCCTGTGATTCCTGTGACTGTGGTTGGCAAGAGAATGTGGTTGGCGGTGATCACTTAAAATCAGTTGACGAGTACGTTTGTCCTTATCTTTTATAAAAAGAAAAGATTTCTATTATATTTAGCATTAACAACTTTACTTTTTTGTTAACGAGTGAAAAAATTAATTAATAGCTTTCTTTATGACACAAATAAATATAAATTCCAAGCTGTGGTTATTGGTATCTTAAAACTCTATATTAACTCGGCGACGCATTGGCGTAATTGCATTTGAGTAATAGAGCCTTTAGGTGCCGCAGGGGGTAATTAACACTAAATGCAATTTACGCGGTATTGTGTTAACAACTTATGAGATATTAGGTCAATATTAACTTCCGTATACTGATATTGATTAAAGTAGGTACTCACTTCGATAAAATAGCTTGGTATTGGTATCAAATATTTCAGTTGTGTACCTGTTCTACTTTCATATGGTGTTTTGATATAAATTTCTTACTATAACAGGACTTATCTTTTTATGATTTTCTATATTAATTCCCATTTGCGGTTTTATCTCCATTTTACTGTAGTTGATGCCTTTTGATGTAGACGTGGTCGCGAGCTATGGGCCTTACGAGGAAACTCTTGTTGCTCGGTCGAGAGGGCTATGCTTGGAACGTCCCTGCGAGATCTTATCAGAAATGAGGAGATCCACAGGAGAACCAAAGTCACTGACATAGCCCAGAAGGTTGAAGGTTGGGCTAATGAGGCATACTATTTTACGTCTCAAAGTGACGAGCGGAATTCGTATGGTGCTCAGAGTTTTGGGTTTAATCAAGAAGCTCCCTAAGCGGTACTGTATTGTAATCGGGTGAACTACTTGCTCGTGTCGTCATTTTTGTCATAAAAAAGTATTCACATATATATTTATAAAGTATATATTTTTAACTTAAAATAAATCAATATTAATTTATTAAATAATACATGTCTTGTTTCGCCATATAACTTAAGTACCTACCCCGCGCCCGTTCATTGTATGAATTGTCATATGTAATGAAATGTCATTGACGGAATTATTCGTATTGCGAATATATAGGTATTTCTATTGAAAAAAAATAGGTTCAGAGAAGTAATCACCAACAAACATACACCTAAACACGCATCATCTTATAATATAAGCATTGTTGTGATGGGCTCAGAAGTTATCGCAGTATAACCGAAGGAAAAAAATTAACAATAAAACAACCGACTTAAAAAAAGTAATCAAAACATTATGATATGCACTAAAAACTAAACAATAATTACGCATTCTTCTAGAACTTCTACAACGAACAATGAATTATCGACGAATTGAAAACCTCCTCCGTTTTTTGAAGTCGGTTAAAAAACGGCGCTCCTTTTCTTGGTATAGATTATGTGATACACAAATTCACAGCGCTTTACGCATCGAATGTGTGCCTTTCAAGATTACTTTACTAGTGTAAGTATTCGAGTTTGGGTTCAGCGATCGCACACGGTCGATACCTCTCGAGGAGGTGTGAAAATATTTGATGTATAAACCCGGAGTAAATGACTGAATCGTCAATGGTAAATGTTTTTGTAGTCGATTACGCCGCGTTTTAATTAACTTGGTGATAAGCTATTGTACTTAATTTAAATTATTTGAAAGTATTTCAACTTCAAACATGAAAATACTTTGAATCAACGAGGTAACTAAATAGTATATTATAATAAATTTTCAGTGCAACATTTTGCAATTAGTGCGGAGTTAAGCAAAGAAATAAGACATGTTATAATAATATGTTATAAGCCTAATGCAACGCATAAATACTTCCACAGTTATCACGGCGTGTATTTTTTTAAAAAATATAATGGGAATTTGTTGGGCACTCAAAACTAGGAGACTAGAGATGCATTGCCGGCCATTAAGGTCCCACCTTATGCTCTATGCTGGAAGGTTCCTGAGTCGTATCGGTTCGGGAAATCTGCAAGCGAAACGTTGCTGTGAACCGTTTGTCTTCGATATTATCGCTACGCGGTTTATGAAAACCGGCCCGCAAATTCAACGTACTTTGGGAGTCGTAAATTTACACAATAAAATAATATAATAACTTACAGACCCATTTTTTGCGCTATTTACATGAAGATCAGTGAAGTCGTTTCTGAATTATAAAATACAGATGGATTAATAGATAAAAAATTAGAATATGTATCAGTTATAAATAGTATTATAAATTTATTAAGAAATTACAAGAAATCCCTATTAATTACTCACTGAATTCGAAAATTTATGTTACTTTGCGGAAATCCATAATTATCCAAATGATATGAGTTTTCTAACACTAGACACTAAAGTAAACTCAAATCATTTGGATTAATAAATTGGATTAAGTATAATTGTCGTTAATATTTCAATAAGTGCTATTTTCTACATGACTACGTTAGAGAGTAAGAATTTTCTATACAATTATTTATGTTTAAAAGAGATAACCCTAACTTCTTAATTATACAAATAAAATTGGAAAATACATAAAAAAATTGTTTCCAAATTTTTGCAAGAGCGTCATCTCAATTTCCTAATATGCAAATATTGGGGTTGAGCAGGTTATCAACTGTGACTACTTCACCTTGTGATTTTATCAACGATGCGTCACTTGAGCGGTTGGCTTAGTTGGTAAGAGCGCTCGCACGGAACGCTAGAGGTCACGGGTTCGAGTCACGCATCGTTCATAAAATTTTGTTTTCAAATTCTATTTGTGTGACTTTTCTTAATGAAATAGCGTGTGGTCTATCTCAACAGGTCGTTTTCAACTTTCGGAAGTGGAAATGTACAATCAAACTATGGAATGAGCTTCCTCGCGTGGTTTTTCTGTGAGTCTGGTTGTCTGATGTTACCGGGTCCATAAACGAAAGGCTGCAAATGAAATCTTTGGAACGAAAGAGAGAAACATACTCTATGTGTGAAAGAGAAGAAAGACGTTTAGTTGACTTTCGTTAGCCATTCTTCATAGCGTTGTGCACATAGCTTTACCCGTACCACAATCGTTTATCCTCCTCTTCCAAAAAATAAAAATAACGCAATAATATTACAGAAGAATGTAATCCGACCAGGTGTATAAAAGCAAGCCACAAGTTAGGATATCATCCCCACCATCTAGATGTGTGGCGGTCCTCCACAGTGCGGTTTTATAGGAGCTTTCTTCCACGTAGTACAAAGCTTCATTTAGCCATCAATGACGACATGTGTAGGCTAAAACGAAACAATGCTAATCCTGGTTTCTCGGACATGGAACAATCGTGGCATAGTTTTAAGACGACAATACTTGACACAAGTGAAAAGATCTTGACGCCGACGTCACGAACGATGAAAAAGAAATGGATTACTGACGAAATATTGGATTTAATGGATAAAAGACGTGAAAATAAAACGAACAAAGAAAAGTATGACACAATAAAAATTTTAATACGGAAAAAAATAAGACAGGCAAAAGAAATATGGTATGGTGATCTTTGTTCTGAGATAGAGAAACTGGATAAGAAGTTTGACTGTTTTAATATGCATAAGAAGATTAAAGAGCTTATATCTCCTAAACATCAAGGACGCAGACAAGTAACTCTTCTCAATAAATATGGCAATTATGCATCTTCCACCGATGACATGTTAGTAACATGGGAACAATATGTTACTGAGCTGTTTCATGACACTCGATCTGATCCTGTAGATTTCGTTTGTGATGACACGGGACCAGCCATTACGAAAAGTGAAATCTATCATGCCATAAGAAATGCAAAAACAAGAAAAGCTTGTGGTCCCGATGACATACCAGTCGAGATTATTAAAGAAATCGAAGAGTGTAATCTAGATTATCTCGTTAACCTCTTTAATGCTATCTACGACTCGGGCACGATTCCTTCTGACTGGCTCAAATCGACATTTATCACCCTACCAAAAATCAATAATCACAAAAAAATGCAGTGATTACCGCATTATGAGTCACGTTCTGAAGCTCTTTTTAAAAGTACTTCATAGCAGAATTTACTCGAAATGTGAGTCCTTACTATCATATACCCAGTTTGGTTTTAGAAGCGGTTTGGGTACAAGAGATGCACTTTTCGGCTATCAGGTGCTGGTACAAAGATGCTGGGATATGAATAGAGATCTATTTGTCTGCTTCATTGACTATGAAAAGGCCTTTGACCGAGTTCAACATGTCAAATTGATGGAAGTGCTCCAGAAAATTGGCTTGGACTTTAAAGACTGTCGATTCATCAGAAACTTATATTGGAAACAGCGTGCAAACATTAGGGTCAACGGGAAACTTTCATCGTACATCGAGATAGAAAGGGGCGTACGACAAGGCTGTATTTTGTCACCCTTACTTTTTAATTTGTATGCTGAAGCCATATTTTCGGAAGCGCTTGATAACAGCACAGACGGAATATCAATTAATGGCAAAATGTTGAACAATATTAAGTACGCAGACGACACGATATGAATCGCGGACAGTCTTGAGGGCCTTCAAAGACTAGTCAACTCCGTAGCTTCTGTCAGTGCTGAGTATGGTATTAACATCAACACCAAAAAGACGAAGTACATGGTAATAAGCCGTACACCTGAGCTTACCACTTCTTTATCGCTCAATGGTCAAAGTCTTGAAAGGGTTGCCAAGTTCAGATATCTAGGCACAATGGTTGACGACTCAGGAGATCACAGCCTCGAAATACGATGCAGAATAGAGCAAGCACGCAACGCCTTTTCAAAAATGAAAAAAGTACTTTGTGGCCGGAACCTAAACATCTCTCTTCGTATACGCATAGCGCGGTGCTATGTCTTTTCTGTACTCCTATACGGCGTAGAAGCTTGGACGCTGACAGAAGCTATGACAAAAAAACTGGAAGCGTTCGAGATGTGGGTGTACAGACGTATGCTGAGAATTTCACTTGGACAGAGCGCGTACGGAATAGCATCGTGTTAGAGAGAATGGGAAAGGCTACAGAGATACTTACGTCTATTAGAGAACGAAAGTTAGAATATTTTGGACATGTGATGCGTAATGCCAAGAAATATGAACTCCTTCAACTAATCATGCAAGGGAAAGTGGCAGGCAGGAGGAGGCCTGGCGGCAGAAGGATATCGTGGCTTAAAAACTTGCGCCAATGGTTTGGGAAGAGCACAAGATCTTTATTTAGAGCAGCTGTGTCGAAAGTTGAAATTGCCTTAATGATTGCCAACCTTCGCAAGGAGACGGCACGTTAAGAAGAAGAAGTACAAAGCTGTGGAATGAGCTTCCTTGTGCGGTGTTTCCGGGACGATACGACATGGGTACCTTCAAAAAAAGCGCGTACACCTTACTTAAAGGTCGGCAACGCTCCTGTGTGCTCCTCTGGTGTTGCAAGAGATTGTGGGCGGCGGTGATCACTTAACAACAGGTGACCCGTACGCTCGTTTGTCCTCATATTTCGTAAAAAAAGGTGTATAAAAGCAATGTAAAAGCAAGTGATGACATATTTACAGCGTTGCGCGTCCCTTGGGATTATTTTATTAGAAGTAATGAAGTTCTGAGCCAGCGTACACGATCGATAGGGCTCGGGGAGGTGTGAAAATATTTGTCAAATACGTTTGAACCAATGATTGAATCTTTAATAGCAAATGTTTTTGTAGACGATTGCATTGATTGTGTCTGTGTTAAAATACCTACAGATATTTTATTACTTTCTTCTAAAGTAAGTTTTAATAAATTTGTTGTTACTCAATTAAATTATTATTTTATGATTATCATTAAAATTTGCCATAGAAATATCAAATTATGAGGTACTAGTTACTGCCAAGGTAAATGCTTTATTGTTAATCATAGCCAACACTAGAAATAAGTGATTGCTTGTAACTAATTCTAGTAGGCTTCATAAGATACATAATAGCTTTATGGGTAAATGTATACACTTTTATAATAAAGTCCCAGCCACCAGTTCAGGTATTATCTATAAATAAAATATTAATGTTTTATTAAAAAATGGCTCTGTCGTAAATCCTACTACCCCACAGCTGAATATCTAAATAATCGGATAGCCTGGGGCTAGATTATGATTATTTTATAGCAATAACAATGACAGTACAATATTGTATATTTTATTGAAAAAGAGCGCAAAAACAGAATGCTGGGAGAGTTTCTTGCACCGCTTGTTCTCTCTCAGAGCACCATTTGTTTCCGAAGCGGTAGTAGTATTAGAAATGATACTAAAAATAATACTAAAGGAATTAATTCTGAGAAAATAAATGCCTTTTATGCCTTTTAGCTCTTTTTAATCCCACGATACAGTCTCCGACTAATGTGGCGATTCAATGAAAATCACAATGTAGTCATAAATATACGCTTGTAAAATATTTATTAACTTATTGTAATTTAATGACAATTCATATGTATAAAGATTGATTTAAATAAACTATTCCTATTCTTATTTCCGATGAAATCTCTTTTACCTTAAAAAAATCTTTACCTCGTATCAGTTTAAAAGATTTTTGGTTTAAATCATCGGTATGTTAAGTCGTGCCAAGTAAAATAATATTATAATACGACAACGGGTTGACTTATTCACTAATTTCCTGATGTCAAAATGCCAATATTGTAAGCAATGATTATGTCGGCAGTTTAACTATGGGCCTAATTGAGGAAATTTCATTTATGCTGCGAATTCGATCGATTTTGTAGCCTCTTTGTCTTATTTAAATTAATTATCTTTCTACGATTCCCAATTAGAAAGAGATACTTTGGAGGTTACTTCAACATAACTATTTTCTTTTTTAAATATATCTGTGGTGATCTATATTCGACAAATTGTGTGAAAGCATTTTGTACTGCCTCTTGAGAAGAAAACTTTTTTTTCACGTAGAAAATTGTCCACATCACGAAAAAAATGGAGTCCGTCCGAAGCAAGGTCTGGCAAATACGGAGGATGACGAATGGTTTCTAATTGTAGTTCCTGTAGAGTTAAAACGGTTTCTCTTGCTGTATGAGGTCTCGCGTTATCATGGAGCAAAAGTGGTGAAAATCAACTAATGAGTAGGGATGTTTAACTGCTAGATTTGCAATCATGGTTCGGAGTTCGGCACAGAATACATCTGCCATTATTGCTTAAGCAGATCGGAGAAAGCTATAGTGAATAACACCACGCTGAGAACACCAAAATAGTTATCATTACCTATTTATCAGTCAGCTTTGCTTTAGGACACTGTTGCGGCATTTGTCCTGGGGTTAACCATTGCATTTTTCGCTTATCGTAAAGAATCGACTTTTCACCGCATGTCACAATTCGATCCAATATTCCTTCATTTCTGTATCGATTTAACAATGCAACACAAGTTTCAACACGCATTTCTTTCTGCAGATTAGTCAAATCATGAGGCACCCATTATTAATATTTTTTTATTTTATTGATTTGACGCAACTGAGTCAAAATTGTTAGGAAAGTAACTTTAAACCATGCCGCTAATTCCTGGGTAGTTTGGCTCAGATCGGCTTCCACCATCTCTTTCAATTCATTGTTATTCACCTTCCACGTGGTTCGATCTTCATATCAGTTTCAATCACGAGCGTTTCAACCAAAATCGCACACTGCATTCATTAGCAGTCCCCGTTCCAATCGCAACATTGATATTGCGAGCTGTTTCTGTCGCGTTAGTTCCGCGTCGGAACTCGCATTAAAAATCACTCGAATTTTCGAAGCATCCATCTTTCCTGTCTAAGCTGAATAAAAAAAAACAACTGAAAGTCCATAATAGAAATGTTGTACATTTTTAAAAGAAGAACTACATAGGTACCATGTGAAAAAGTTTCACTCAAACCTCAAACCATGCAGGTTCTATGTCAATTCGAAGTAACCCCTTAGCCCCTATTATTTGATAACTTTAACTAGGAGAGTCATATTAACTTTAAGCATTCTTTCAATTTCAAATATTATATATATTTACTCATATCTCATAATCGTTAGAGCAGCATTAATATTATGACAATGAAAATGGATTTATTATTCGGAAATGGTCGATTTTCAAAGCTGATTCGGGTGCAATTAAGTGAGAAACTTTCTGCGGAACACTGAACTGTACTTAGGTATTTGTTTCGTGGGTTGGAATCATCAATTTAATATATTATTTAGTGGAATCTCATTAATTAATAATCATTACCTTTTTAACGAATGACTTTTGTATACTCATATGAGTAAAAGTTTAATTAAAATTGTATAGTAACAATATTTCTAGCTTATATACGGCCGTTTTCAATAATCTATCTCTAGTTACAGATAAATTCAAATTCAAATATTTTTAATCAAAATAAATGTGACATCACTTATTGAAAGTCAAAAAAACTACCACCCATTCCAAAATGAATGGGTGACCTGAGTAGAATGGGCGCAAAAGTAGAGGGCGGTCGCTCCATTTCCAATCTGTGGTATAATTAAGAAAGTCATTTATGTTATAGTAACCTTTACCACACAAACGCTTTTAACAATTCTTTTGAATAACGTAATACTTTTGTTTAGAACATTTTCTGAGATCCTGTTGTAAAAGCATATACATCGCCCCACAAAAGACTTGCTAAAGCGACTTAGCCGTGTAGTAGGCATTATAAGCTTATGTCTGTTCCTGGTGTTATGGTTATGACAGTTTCTCGCAAATTCACTTATGTGCCTATGAACATGCATTACATTATCAAGAATATATTGAGAAGCAACAGTCAAAATGTTAATTTCTTTGAATTTTGCTCTCAATGATTCCTTAGGGTAGCACAAATATTGTATTAATATCGGCAGCGCTGCCCCACAGCAATATACCATTGGACATAATACTATGGAAGTATCTAAAGTATACAAGTCGCGCCGTATCTATGTCAGTTAATTGTCTAATCTTTTTAACCGCGTATGCTGCAGAACTAAGTCTGTTCGCCAATCCTTCAATATGGGGGTCCCATTGGAATCCAGAGTAATGACAAGAAATTTAGCTGATTCCACCGATTTTATCACCTCTCCGTTTAACAAAACACTTGCATTGACATTTTTGACATTTGGTACGGTAAATTTCATATATTTCGTTTTCTTGCTATTAAACAATAGGCTATTAGCGCTAAAACAGTACACGATGTCAGATAGAATATCGTTGACTTCGCCATACATAGCTTGGTTTCTTTTCACTTTGAAAATCAGTGAAGTGTCATCCGCAAACAATACTACCTTATGTTTTTTCTCTATAAGATTAGGGAGATCATTTATATAGGTAAGGAAGAGGAACTGTCCGAGAAAAGACCCTTGTGGTACCCCCATACTGAGAGGAGTCCCAGGAGATCTTCTGCCATTCACGTCGACCTTCTATATTCTATTATTTAGATATGAAATAAGAAGATCAAGCACAGTTCCCTTTATGCCATAGTGACATAGCTCCCTGACCAGCGTTGAATGTTGAGCACAATCAAAAGCCTTAGATAAATCACAAAAGATACCAAGTGCATTTTAAAAATTGCTATCACCGCTTAATGACAAGATCTTCTATATCCATAGTTATGTCCAATATAGTTACAGTCCAATGCTATCTGTCGATAGGTTATTAAATGTAAATGAGTGTAAAAGGATAGATTTGTCTACCTCTAGTAAGGTAAACTAAGGATAGATAGGTTGTTGAAACGGGCCGTTAATGTATACGATACATAAACAGGTTCTCCCATGGCTACACCACACCACCACACGAAAGAGAAAAACTTTAAATATTAAAGATAGACATTCAATGAAATAGATCTTTATTAATTTTCAAACATATACAGTTATTATGCATTCACAGTGTTTCAAAAACCACCGTCCTCAAACCCGTGTGAAACATAAAAAAAATGATAAAATGTAAAGAATGTTTTTTTCTGAATAACATAGCATCTTGAATAAGAGGAATCTTCAAAAATCAAAGTACTTCCCCTCGGTGTGGCATAGCCGTTGGACAATATATAATTTGGCGACCGAAATAAGGGACGACACTTATCTGCTCATAAAAGAGACCTTATTGGGAACCCTTATAATTAAATAACATCGAGTTGATAAAGACATAATATACACAATACATTTACGATTTTATTATATACTTGCTGACTCGACAGACGCTGTTCCGTCAATGGAAAAAATTATGTAAGTATTCGGAAATAATGCAGTATTCGGAATCAATATTTTAGGTACTCCCTCTCCATATGTCACAGCCATGCACGCCCTTTATATGTTATGATTCATGTTGACTGTTGCTTCTCAATATATTCTTGATAATGTAATGTATGTTCATAGGCACATAAGTGAATTTGAGAGAAACTGTCATAACCATAATGTTAACACCAGGAACAGACATAAGCTTAGCGAGTTAGCAAGTCTTTTGTGGGTCTATGTATATGCTTTTACAACAGAATAACAGGATCCCAGAAAATGTTCAAAACAAAAGTATTACGTTATTCAAAAGAATTGTTAAAAAACGTTTGTGTGATAAAGGTTACTAAATACTAAATAATACCACAGATTGAGAATGGAGCGACCGCCCTCAGGCTATTAAATAACAAGTTTACTTGTACAATGTTACTTCGTAACTTTGTAAATGTTACTTTAATTGTAAAACATATTTTTGATGAAAAAAAAGCCCGCTGAGTTTGTTGCGCCCATTCTTCTCACGCCTGAGGCATTCATTTTGGAATGGGTGATAGTTTTTTGACTTTCAAATTTTCAATAAGTTTTTCAATAAGTGATGTCACATCCTATTTTAAATAAAAATATTTGAATTTGAATTTATAAATTATGTATTTGGACTTTCATAAGTCACAAGGGTAATCCTAGTGAATAAATAGCACTTGTTAAATTTGTTTAAAAGGTAGAGAAAATAACAAGTTCGAATAAAATTACTGTCACAATTGATTTGTCAAAGTTATTGTAACAAGTTAAACAAGTTTGGTAACTTTTTAATTTTTAGAAATTCACTGATTTTCTTAAATTTAATAATTTGTATAGTTATTTTTGGAAAACTGTTTGGTTAAAGAAAAAGAAAAATAATTTATTAAATTAGGTCAATTTGACACTTATGAATGTCAAAGATTTTACCAACACTTCGGAAAAGAACTAATTTCCGCTCTTTTTATTGTATATTTATAGTTTCACTTAGATTAAGGATTGGTCTACGCTGCGCTCCAACTAGATATCGCAGGTGTAGTCTCAAAGTGCGGCAACTAATACTACGCCCAAGTGGGCGTATTCGAGCCATGTGCTAACTAATATAGGTTGCGTAGTAAAGACACTGGGATCACACATAATCCGTAAGTAAGTATTTTGTATTTTATTTATTGAAAGTGGCAATTTAAAAGATGCCAGTGCCCAGATGCCACGCACACAAGCATTTTTACAACTAGCCAATGCACACTACAATATAAAGTTGCCGCAATAAAAAAGCTATTGTTCTTAGTACGGAATCTAGTGGGAGTGCAGCGGAGACCCATCTTTAATGCAGTTTCAGTATTTTATATTATATTTTATATAATGTATCTTAAGGCGCTATGGTCCTAAAAAGTAACATTTTTGAAAATTTACTTAAAATACTTCTACAAATACTACGGTCCCAATTTTTGACATGTTTATCTTCATTTCTTTATCTAAATTATTGCAGTTTCGAAAACACGATTACGAAAAAAAATCTCGATAGATTAATTTTTTGAAAAATAGGCTTTTTTATTTGAATTGTTTCAGATTATTATAAAACTGTGATAGCTACGAGTATAAACACAAAACTTATTTTATTCCATAGTTTATCAGTATTTATAAATTTTTCTCGTGGGTTTTATACGCTTTGTGAATTATTTTAAATTATAAATTTTTTCGTAATAAACCAAACGCGACGCCATATCCATATTATTGAAATCATAAATTTGCGCAGCGGCCATCTTGGATTTAAAAAAAGACCTACATGATACAAGGCTAGTAGGGAAGATGTTCTACTTACTAGTGGCCGCGCGCTAAGCCTGCACGATACAAGGCTAGTAGGGAAGCCCGAGAGTAAGAAATACTCTTCTTCAATCTCATCATCACTCTGCATCTTCTACCGCATTTATCACGGGGAGTGCTCAGAGGAGCTGTTCGGGTTGATTCCAGCGGCCAAATTCCACCACCGGACATTACGTGCAAAATACCACCAAAATACCACCAGAGAATACTCTCACCTCAATGCCCGGCAACGCATCTCTTGTCACCTGATGTTGCGGATGTCCATAGGCGGTTGCCCCACCTCTCCCCATTCCGTGGGCCTCTTGCCCGTTTGCCCCCTCTTATGTAAAAAAAATCGCGAGTGTAAGACGTAGCTTATCACGCGCAATAAAGTAATAAACCTGGCCTGTTTTCATCGGTTGTCTAGCAGCAAAAGGCTCTATCTAGACGTATAAATTATCTAAGATGACACCAAACTCTTTATAATAACTATTTAATTACTCTTTTTTAATATATCGTTTTATCGTTATTTTTTTTATGACAATAAGGGAAGAGACGAGCAGTACGTTCAACTGATGGTAATTAATACGCCCTGCCCATTACAATGCGGTACCGCTTAGGATTCTTGAAAAACCCAAAAACTCTGAGCGTCACTCAAACTGCGCTCGTCGCCTTGAGACATAAGATGTTAAGTCTCATTGGCCCAGTAATTTCACTACCTATGGCGCCCTTCTATCCGAAACACAGTAAGGCTTACACATTACTGCTTCACGGCAGAAATAGGTGCCGTTGTGGTACCCATAATCTAGCCGGCATTCTGTGCAAATGGGCCCACTATTGATTCTATGCGAAGTATCATATTATACTCCTCGTGTACACAACATGCCAAATTATTTGGCATGTTGTGAAAAACAAATAAAAAACAAATAAATTATTTGCTTTACATTTTTAAATAGTATTTCATCTTAAATCAAAGCGAAAACTTTTGCACAAAAATATATAATAGAAAAGACACAAGAACGTGTATCGTATTGAAATTAATACTGCTCTTAATAACTCGTCGTTGAGGAAAATAATATTTACTTTTTGATATTTGATATTTTCCCTTTGAATTGTAAATCTCTTATCTAACGTGTTATTATACAAAGAAATATATTACTCTCTGCAATTCTATGGAGCTAAATAGGAAGAAGTTACAGTTATTTAAAAGGACATTTTGAAGCGGTTTGGGCACAGAAAATGTGTTCTGTGGGTTTGGGCATGTAGAATGACATGAAAGTATTTTGGCTAGGGATTGAAGTTAAAATTATAGGCATTGAGAAGTTAGAACCAAGGATGGGCAGCAGCATCGCTTGAGGCAACCCCCACCATCTTTAAGGGAGGCCTCTTTCCAGAAGGAAAAGGAGTTCTTCCAGCTGATATGATGATGATGACATGAAACGTTGGCGAGGCCTTTTTCCAGAAAGAAAAGGACTTCTGCAGCTGATATGATGATGATGACATGAGATGTTGGGAAGGCCTTTTTCCAGAAGGAAAAAGACTTCTTCAGCTGATATGATGATGATGACGACGTTGGGGAGGCCTTTTTCCAAAAGGAAAAAGAGTTCTTCCAGCTGATATGATGATGATGACATGAGACGTTGGAGAGGCATTTTCACAAAAGGAAAAAGACTTCTTCCAGCTGATATGATGATGATGACGACGTTGGGGAGGCCTTTTTCCAGAAGGAAAAGGACTTCTTCCAGCTGATATGATGATGATGACATGAGACGTTGGAGAGGCTTTTTTCCAAAAGGAAAAAGACTTCTTCCAGCTGATATGATGATGATGACGACGTTGGGGAGGCCTTTTTCCAGAAGGAAAAGGACTTCTTCCAGCTGATATGATGATGATGACATGAGACGTTGGGGAGGCTTTTTTCCAAAAGGAAAAAGACTTCTTCCAGCTGATATAATGATGATGACGACGTTGGGGAGGCCTTTTTCCAGAAGGAAAAGGACTTCTTCCAGCTGATATGATGATGATGACATGAGACGTTGGGAGGCCTTTTTCCAAAAGGAAAAGGTGTTCTTCCAGCTGATATGATGATGATGATGGCATGCGATGCTACATCATGATAGGAAACGTATGACATAACGCTACGTTTTATGTCGGCATTTATTTTCTCAAAATTAATTCCTTTAGAATTCTTTTTGATGTAGTTTCTATTATACTAGATACTACTACCGTTTCGGAAACAAATGGCGCACTGAGAGAGAATGGTGGAATTGTAGTTGTTACTTTATATTAAAATCTTTTAATACATATTTTTTTTTCTTCATCTAAAGCGCTTGTGTTTGTCGTTGCAAACAAATTTTGCTTATTTATGCTTATTCATGAGATCCTAAATTCTTTGCATCGAGCTTTCTATTTAGAGATCAGTATCAGGTCGATCTATTTGACCGCGTGCAACGTAGAGCAGCTCGAATTGTCGGGGACCCAGTGCTCTGTGAACGGCTGGATCACTTGGCGGTGCGTAGAGATGTCGCTTCATTGTGTGTCTTCTACCGCATTTATCTCGGGGAGTGTTCCGAAGAGCTGTTTAACCTGATTCCTGCCGCTGAATTCCACCTTCGCACGACACGCCACAAGTTAGGATATTATCCCCACCATCTGGATGTGTGGCCGGTCTTACACAGTGCGGTTTTCAAGGAGTTTTCTTCCACGTAGTACAAAGCTGTGGAATGAACTTCCTTGTGCGATGTTACCGGGACGATACGACATGGGTACCTTCAAAAAAAGCGCGATCACCTTCCTTAAAGGCTGGCAACACTCCTGTGATTCCTCTGGTGTTGCAAGAGATTGTGGGCGGCGGTGATCACTTAACAACAGTTCGTTCGCCCTGTCGCACGCTCGTTTGTCCTCCTAATCCATTAAAAAAAAAGAGATACAGAGCTTTAATAGATTGTAACGAAGAGTATTTGTTGGGTTATGTATAAACTGGTTATGTGTATGCCGGACAAACTGTAGTAGACCCGTGTTTGCCCATCCATAATATGGAGAGGGTAATCAACATTCATAGAGTACATATAAAACTTTTTTATTAACAATACAAAGGCCAACATATTTTCCATTTACTAAAAAAATAAGAAATGAATAAATTTACGTTACATCTTTATATATAATTCTTCTGTACGTGTGTTGAGAGTGAACTCCTCCTAAACGGCTGGATTGATTTGAATGAAATTTTCAGTGTGTTTCAAGTGGATTCAAGGGTAGTTTAGATTCGAAATATAATTCTCCTATGTATGTTAGTGATCTCCTTCTAACGCCTGTTTTGTAATTTTTCATATTTAAAACGTGTATACAGGACAACGTCTGTTGTGTCCGCTAGTTTTATTATATCAACAATGCAAAGCAAAACTAATAGATCAGAGTAATTAAAGGCACATGGTATTCTCGTCTGTGTGTTGTTTGTAAATCTTCCCACTTTACTCAAGTTAAAAGGGCATAAAACGAATTGAATTTCTTAAAATGGATCCCTTCTGAATACTTTATGTGGTTCATTAATGCACTAAAGTATCTCCGAAAACAAGTTCGTGCTTAGGAAGAAGAAACGGCGCAAGAAACTCAACCAGTATATTTATTGCGTACTTTCTAAAAACATTTAATTTATACAATATTGTATTTTTGCTACGAAATAAACATAACAGAGAAATTCCATTGTTGAATACTAAGATTATCGCCTCGATTATATTAACGCCTGAACAGCGAAATTGTTACCGTATATAAAAGTTTTCATGTAAAATCAGAATTCTATTGGGTTCGCATTGTGAATAATATTATGTGTGGTGGTTACCACCTACCATCAACCTTGTACTGGTCTGTCAATGACTGAAATAAAGAATACGTTATTGCACCGTTGGACAAGAACCATTGAAACTAACGGCCGTTTTCAATAACGTATCCCTAGTTACGGATACATTGCTATCACCGTTTAATGACAAGATATTATCTATCCATAGTAAAGTCCAATATAGTTATATTATTAGTTATAGTCCAATGCTATAGGTCGATAGGTTATTGAAATGTAAGTAAGCGTAAAAGGATAGTTTTGTCTAAGTAAGTTAAACTAAGGATAGATAGGTTATTGAAAACGGCCATAAAATTCTAGCTTCTTTTCGTTTTAAAGGTTTCGAGTTAAAGTATCACGTAATTCCTGTGTACCCCTGACTTTTATGCAAAATTTCATAATGTTAGTTCATCAAAGCGAAACTAGCATTTAAAATATTCTTAGATATAAGTGCCATCTTCTACTGTTTAGTATTAGATACTTAATATTGCAAAACATTAGTAAATACGTCAAGTTTTATAGACACATCGTTTTCTCGGAATCTGTTTAATATCTAGAGGTTGTTCAATATTGTGTGATACACTCGTCGAGAACATCTCCGAAATTGCTTTGGAACTTTTTTCCATAAAACTTTTGTGAAGTGACATATAATATTTAGTTTATACTTAGGTGAGCAAGATAAAACTTGTTTATTGAATAGTTGAGAGCGATTTACTTGTATCGTTGCAAATAAATTTTGCTTATTTATGCTAATTCATGAGATCCTAAATTCTTTGCATCGAGCTTTCTATTTAGAGATCAGTATCAGGTCGATCCATTTGACCGCGTGCAACGTAGAGCAGCTCGAATTGTCGGGGACCCAGTGCTCTGTGAACGGCTGGATCACTTGGCGGTGCGTAGAGATGTCGCTTCATTGTGTGTCTTCTACCGCATTTATCACGGGGAGTGTTCCGAAGAGCTGTTTAACCTGATTCCTGCCGCTGAATTCCACCTTCGCACGACACGCCACAAGTTAGGATATTATCCCCACCATCTGGATGTGTGGCGGTCTTCCACAGTTCGGTTTTCAAGGAGTTTTCTTCCACGTACTACAAAGCTGTGGAATGAACTTCCTTGTGCGATGTTACCGGGACGATACGACATGGGTACCTTCAAAAAAAGCGCGATCACCTTCCTTAAAGGCTGGCAACACTCCTGTGATTCCTCTGGTGTTGCAAGAGATTGTGGGCGGCGGTGATCACTTAACAACAGTTCGTTCGCCCTGTCGCACGCTCGTTTGTCCTCCTAATCCATTAAAAAAAAAGAGATACAGAGCTTTAATATATTGTAACGAAGAGTATTTGTTGGGTTATGTATAAACTGGTTATGTGTATGCCGGACAAACTGTAGTAGACCCGTGTTTGCCCATCCATAATATGGAGAGGGTTATCAACATTCATAGAGTACATATAAAACATTTTTATCAACAATACAAAGGCCAACATATTTTCCATTTATTAAAAAAAAAAGAAATGAATAAATTTACGTTACATCTTTATATATAATTCTTCTGTACGTGTGTTGAGAGTGAACTCCTCCTAAACGGCTGGATTGATTTGAATGAAATTTTCTGTGTGTTTCAAGTGGATTCAAGGGTAGTTTAGATTCGAAATATAATTCTCCTATGTATGTTAGTGATCTCCTTCTAACGCCTGTTTTGTAATTTTTCAAATTTAACACGTGTATACAGGATAACGTCTGTTGGGTCCGCTAGTTTTATTATATCAACAATGCAAAGCAAAACTAATAGATCAGAGTAATTAAAGGCACATGGTATTCTCGTCTGTGTGTTGTTTGTAAATCTTCCCACTTTACTCAAGTTAAAAGGGCATAAAACGAATTGAATTTCTTAAAATGGATCCCTTCTGAATACTTTATGTGGTTCATTAATGCACTAAAGTATCTCCGAAAACAAGTTCGTGCTTAGGAAGAAGAAACGGCGCAAGAAACTCAACCAGTATATTTATTGCGTACTTTCTAAAAACATTTAATTTATACAATATTGTATTTTTGCTACGAAATAAACATAACAGAGAAATTCCATTGTTGAATACTAAGATTATCGCCTCGATTATATTAACGCCTGAACAGCGAAATTGTTACCGTATATAAAAGTTTTCATGTAAAATCAGAATTCTATTGGGTTCGCATTGTGAATAATATTATGTGTGGTGGTTACCACCTACCATCAACCTTGTACTGGTCTGTCAATGACTGAAATAAAGAATACGTTATTGCACCGTTGGACAAGAACCATTGAAACTAACGGCCGTTTTCAATAACGTATCCCTAGTTACGGATACATTGCTATCACCGTTTAATGACAAGATATTATCTATCCATAGTAAAGTCCAATATAGTTATATTATTAGTTATAGTCCAATGCTATAGGTCGATAGGTTATTGAAATGTAAGTAAGCGTAAAAGGATAGTTTTGTCTAAGTAAGTTAAACTAAGGATAGATAGGTTATTGAAAACGGCCATAAAATTCTAGCTTCTTTTCGTTTTAAAGGTTTCGAGTTAAAGTATCACGTAATTCCTGTGTACCCCTGACTTTTATGCAAAATTTCATAATGTTAGTTCATCAAAGCGAAACTAGCATTTAAAATATTCTTAGATATAAGTGCCATCTTCTACTGTTTAGTATTAGATACTTAATATTGCAAAACATTAGTAAATACGTCAAGTTTTATAGACACATCGTTTTCTCGGAATCTGTTTAATATCTAGAGGTTGTTCAATATTGTGTGATACACTCGTCGAGAACATCTCCGAAATTGCTTTGGAACTTTTTTCCATAAAACTTTTGTGAAGTGACATATAATATTTAGTTTATACTTAGGTGAGCAAGATAAAACTTGTTTATTGAATAGTTGAGAGCGATTTACTTGTATGCTACAACATGATATAAATAGATTTATTAAAAGAATTTTTATATAAAAGGTGACTTTTATCACGGTGCCTCCAGTCTGATCCAACTTACTGCGTACTGATGTATTTTCTATATAATAAACTTAATGAGAAAATTGTAATGCTAAATATTTTGTGGAGTTTTTGAAAATAAACTTTATTCACATCAATCTGAATCCGAAAATTGTATAATCATCAGTTGAACGTCTTGCCCCTCTCGTCATCTTTACTCGTTCAAACATAGCATTCCATATTTAATCCATCCCCCAAGGAGGTACGTACCAGATCCGATTTTCGAAGGACCAAAACGACTGATTATAGAAATCCTTACATTTACTAACTCAACATGGCAAAACCTAAAAATGTCAATATATATATTACAACGATATAATATGTATAAATACGATTATATTTTTACTATAACATTAGATTTGTCGTGTAGTTCATTAACTATTACACTTGCAATAGCTTAAAAAACGTTCTTCCTTTATTTACGGCCGTTCCCAATATAATATCTACAGATAGTGATAAAATACTTTCTTGTACTGTCAGTAATTAGCTGTCAATAATCGGAAGCTGTCCCAATATACCCGATAAGTCATTGTTATCGCCTTATATTGCGACGCGTGAATTGCAATTTCCATACAAACTTTATATCGCTGGTAAGCTATACGTCGTCCCATTGACAGACAACGTGCACAGATAGGGTGGGTTACCGTCGATAAGTCTATTAGGACAGAAAAGTCAACGATAGTTACGAGTTTTATCTCAAGTCAGACATATACTAAATATTGAGAACGGCCGTTAAAGGTCACAGAGAATGTCCGTTATTGTAATTTATTACAAAACAATCTCTACGTGGGGGACATTTTTAATATAGAAAGTACTATGCGTCTGGTTTACACCACTAACGCAAAATATCACACTGCAATCTTCAGATAATATCTACCCGAGAGTTATAACATAATTCAAGCTATCAAAAGTTTAATTGAAGTGAAAACTTCTAAAGTAGGGCCTTTTTGTAGAGGAAATACTTATGGCTTCGCGCCACCGATATACTCATGACTGGCGCACACAATAAATAAATAATTAAAAATTAAATATGTATTAGTTAGTTAGACACTTTTTTGATGGGTGAAATCTCGTGAGTTCGCGTCAGTGAAATACTTATAGCAGTATATCTGTAGCTATACAGCTGACGTATTGTGCAACATTTGTGCTGTGTTTCTCACAAGTGAAAATGAATGGACTTAGTGAAAAGTTTAATGTGTATACTGTGCACTGTTGAAATATTGTTTTTGTTTGATTAATATATTATTGAAAATAAGTTTTAAAAATAATTTGAAATCAATCATTTAATTGTTTTTAAACATTATGAAATTTCAAATTTTAATACTAAACGTTCTAAGTTTTCACTTCTATCGGCAGTCTCTTTAGCTGCTATTTTTTTGTCACCAAAATAACACTGCCAGTACTTTACAATCATTATATTTCAATTGTAAGTTTTGACCTAATTTGATTGATTCCGTTCATGAAGTGTGGCAAAAATACTGAGTAAGTAAAAAGTTAAAATGAATAATAAGTTTCTTGTTAGCATGGAACATAATAGAAGATTTAATTAAAATTCAATTTAGTAAGCGAAGCGTCGATCAAAATTATTATTACGCGGGCGAAATGTAATTTTATGTCAAATGTCTCGAAATGTTAGACAGTTTTACACGGGAGGGTTTCTATGGGGAAGAGTATTTTATACAGCCGTCTTCTACAAGAGTACAGGAATATTGAAATGTCTGTTTGTACTGTCTAAACACTCATAAGCATTTTTTTAAGTTTCGGTTGATAAAGAATAACATATATTCTTTTAAATTTTCCTTAATTTATTAAAAATTCTATTTCAAGTTGGTATTATTATAGGTAGGTAAGTATTTTTTTTTCGTAAAACGTTTCTTGAAACACAGTGAAATGTTAATATTAATATCAATTTCTTGATACTGACTGACTATCTAAAACAACTTTAATAATAAGAATAATATAATAATAGTGACACACTTTTTACACAAATTATCTTGCCCCAAATTAAGCCTGTGTTATGGGTTACAAGGCAACGATATAGTTAATACAATATACTTACTTAAACATACATAAATTCATATAAACATCCATGACTCGGAAACAAACATCCATATTCATAATATAAATGCTTGCACCTACCGCGATTCGAACCCGGGACTTCTAGCTTATTAGGTAGGATCGTTAACCACTCGGCTATACAGGTCGTCAAACATGACCAAATAACATTCATTCATGAAAATACACTGTCTTGATATTGTAAAACTCGTTATCATTTACGACATGCTAAAATTTACTGACCCAAAATTTTATAGTAAAATTGACAAGTTTCACTGGAATAAATAAAGTGTATTTCCGTAGGTCAGTGCCCTATAGCACTGCAATAAGTACTGGGTTTACCAAACAACCACGTTTAAGGTGAAACTATTATATTTTATAGTCACGGCAGTAACGTTAAAAAACCTATTAGTCTAAAAGCTATTTTAATGGTTCCTTGTCAGGGATTATAAATGGTAGATAAATGTAACACTGAATATTGTGATAGAAGTTGATAAACTATAATGTTATTTAATATCGAAAAAAGCGGCCAAGTGCGAGTCGGCTTTATATTTTTTTTAATTTTCGGTGAAAATTTGCATGGTAATGTTACATTATATATTTTTTTTAGTTTTATCATTCTCTTTTATTCTCTTAACCTTTTTATTTAGAAGTTACAGGGAGGGGACACACATTTTACTACTTTGGAAGTGTCTCACGTGCAACCTATTCAGTTTAGATTAAATTATATCATAAACCTCAACATCATTTTCGAAGACCTATCCATAGATAACACACGTATAGGTTTGATGAAAAAAAATTGAGTTTCAGTTCTAAATATTCCATTGCAATATTTTCTAACCCTCAAAATTTATTGTTTTGTTTTCTTGTTTTGTGTGAAAATCTTGATGCGGTTCACAGAATACTACTTACCAAGTTTCATCAGTATAGTTCTTATAGTTTCGGCCTGCCTGTGACACACATACGGACAGACAGACAGACATGACGAATCCATAAGGGTTCCATTTTTTGCCATTTGGCTACGAACTCCTAAAAATAGTTTCAATGTTAGAAGCGACATTGTCTAAAATTCAATGCATAATAAGTACTTACTTTGTAATTTTAACCGACAAATTGAAACAAGAGTAGTACAACTACCAAGTTAAATATTTTGGGAAATTAAAGGATTTTCCGAAATGGCTTTTCCATCATTTAATACCCCTAATGACAAGAAAAATTCAAGGATTATTCCAATGATGTAACCAGTGTTTTAGATTGTTTAAATGTTGTTTCTTATTGCTGTAGACACTGGTTGTATATTATACTTTCTAGAAAATTATAACTAATTATGCATAGATAGGTTTCTGTAAGTGTCATTGTTATGTTATGTTAAAATTACTTGTTGTTTGGAGTTCCTTAAGAATCGATTTTCATATAAGAAGTATGAGAAAAATATAGAATGTAAAACCTATTCATCGAATGGGATATTAACGTTTTTGGTTGGCACCTTTCACTTTTCAGTTGTGTGAAATCTGTCAAATAAAATGGCGGAATCCTAGGAACATTTCACTCTTTCTTCTTTTTGATATAAGAATAAAAGAGAAAATCAAGAACCCGATAATGAATTGACCTGTAAAGTAGGTGCTTATTTTCTGATGAATAATAATATCAAAACAAAACATTATAGCAGTCTTTGTAAAATATATAAAATAATATTAATAAAGGCATTTTTTTATATATTCTTTAAGAATTTTCATTAATGTGTTTATTTACCCTTACATATGATGTCGATCTTTTTTAATTAATACGCTTTTATTAGCTTCTGCTATATGTCTGTATGTAACCGACTCTATTGGACTTGATTTTGTTTAGTCCCTGTTGAAAGACAATCGTTCTTGAGGAGTAAACTGCAGTCGTGCGTCGGAGCTGACACACACACTTTTTTTTGCTAAAACTGACGAGATAAACAAGACCTGTTCGCAAGTGATACGCTCTGTGGTGCTATTCTCGTAATTTCAACATCTTTGACGCTAATTAACGATTCTATCCACGATGTGCTCTAGGTCCATATTCTCCTATCATTTCGGTCATCAGGTTGCAGGTTCGAGTCCCGCATAGTTCATAAATTTTAATTACAAATTTAATTTAATCAATCCTAGAAATGAGTGATATCACTTTAATAATAACACATTCTTTAAAGAAGCCTTCTACACTACATGTCCTTTTTAATCGATGTATCGGGTCGAGTTAGTAAGTCTTTTGTTGGGCGATGTATATGCTTCTACAATATGATCCCAAAAAATGTACAAAACAAATGTGTTACGAAATTCAAAAGAATTGTTAAAAAACGTTTGTGTGGGAAAGGTTACTATAGCATAAACGATTTTATTAACGACACCACGGACTGGGAATAAAGCGAACTTTAATTATAAATGTTTATTGTAATCCATATTATTATATTAAAAAAAGTCCGCTGAGTTTCTTGCGCCCATTCTTCTCAGGTCTGAGGCAGTTGAATGGGTGGTACTTTTTGACGTTCAATAAATGATTTTAAATCCTATTTTGAATAAAAATATTTGAATTTGAATAGTTTTTACCTAATAATCTCTGCAAACACAAAGCTGCTAATATTCCTACCATCCTATAATATATATATAGACGGTTGTTTATTTATTATTAACCACATCTTAAAATTAATCTTACGAGCGATGGCATCATTAGTATGGAACACACGTTTTCTTATGAAAACTATAGTTAAATATAATACAATAGAATAGACGGGAAGAGAGCGTGTTGTACATCGTTGTGATTAATAACGTGCTTAGCAGGAAAACACTGCGAAAAATATTTACTAAGATTTTCTTTACGTTGAGAATCTTTGGGTTTTATTATTTATTACAGTTTTTTACGGGTCACCAAAGGAATAACAGTTGAACACAGTGGACATCACTTCAATGAATTTTATCAACGCTCAAATTTCATCCCGTTAATATTTACATTATATACGAACGATTTATTCAAAATTGCTATTGAATGTAGATATAAATTATGTTATGCTGATGTTTTGAATTTTTCTCTTGACAAAACTAAGCTACAAAACCTACAAAACGATATTAACCATGTGTCAATTTGGACAAACCTCATGCATGTTAATAATAAATGCAATCTTTTAGAACAATGAAGTAATGTGTTTAGTTGCAAAGCCTAAATAAATAAATAGACATATATAAAGTTTAGATAATTTATACGCCTAGATAGAGTCTCTTGCTGTTAGACAAGCGATAAAAACAGGCCAGGAGTATATGTTTAGTGTGCGTGTCAAGTTACGTCTTAGACTCGCGATTTTTTTTTATGGAATAACGAGCGTACGGGTCACCTGTTGTTAAGTGATCACCGCCGCCCACACTCTCTTACAATACCAGAGGAATCACAGAAGCGTTGCCGGCCTTTAAGGAAGGTGTACGCGCTTTTTTTGAAGGTAACCTTGTCGTATCGTCCCGGAAACATCGCACAAGGATGTTCATTCCACAGCTTTGTAGTACGTGGAAGAAAGCTCCTTGTAAACCCCACTGTGGAGGACCGCGACACATCCAGATCGTGAGGATGATATCCTAACTTGTGGCGTGTCGTGCGAAGGTGGAATTGTGAAACTTAGTGAGCGTGAATTGTTCATAATAAAGACTAGTTCTAAACTCAATTTTTTTCGATGTTTTCACAGCAGCAGTCTATCTATATGTAAAATTGATCTAAGATATAAAGTCTTATTTCTAAACATCTTTCCGAATTTGTCGGCTGCCGTTCAATCGATCGTGATGCCATAGAGTGGCCAAAGTATATGGTACATAAGAAACAATTTCAAAAATTCTCGTACAATTGCTAGTTCCTGATATGTAGATGCTTCTGTAACTATATATTATTATTTTCCATCTGTAAGTGACCTTTGGACAAATTGATATTATCATTGAGAGCAAAGTTTTAAGTAAGTCTTTTTTTGGGGCGTTGTATATGCTTTTATAACAATCTCCCAGAAAATGTTCAAGAAAATTTGTACTACAAAATTCAAAAGAATTGTTAAAAATCGTTTGTGTGATAAAGGTTACTATAACATAAATAACCTTCTTAATGATACCACAGATTGAGAATGGAGCGACCGCACTCAGGCTATTAAATAATAAATTGTATTGTACGATTTTACACATTATATTTTTATAGATAAAAGAAAGTCCGCTGAGTTTGTTGCGTCCGTGTTTCTCTGGTCTGAGGCATACTTTTTCGAATGACGCTTATGACTTTCAAAAAAAAGATTGTGTGGTTTCACTTTAATAAATAACAACATTTATATTAAACACTGACAAACATCATTTACATTAAACACTGACAAAAACAATCAAAATAGCGTGGAGCACTGGCATAAATGAGTAATAGTCTATACACTACACGGTCAGCTGCTGCGAACTATAGGCGCCGCCCGAAGTCACGCGACATGCACTAACGAAACACAGACGAAAAAGTTTGAGACGATGTAATAAAAGTT
The DNA here is from genome assembly GCF_905404315.1 of Leptidea sinapis. NCBI lineage: Eukaryota > Metazoa > Arthropoda > Insecta > Lepidoptera > Pieridae > Leptidea > Leptidea sinapis. The sequence goes on from NC_066265.1 coordinate 26,631,352, forward strand.
TCACTTTAGTAAGTGATATTGTATCCTATTTTGAATAGTAAAAAATAATGTCGAATGTATATATATTTTAAATATAAATATTACAAATGTGTTATTTTGTCGTAAGCTAGTATTAATCTAAATTTAATAAGCTATGACATGTTTACAGCGCGTACCGTGACGCACCAAATGCGAGTCCTTTGGGATTACTTTATAAATGAAAGTAATGGAGTTTGGTGCCAGCGTTTCACGATCGATACGGCTCGTGGAGGTGTGATAATATATGACAAACAGGTACGCCCGAAACACGAAACATTGAGTCTTCAATGACAAATAAATCATTTATATAGTCGTTTGTGTCACGTCTGGGTTAATTAAGGATTGTTTTTTTTATTATGATAATAAAGGGCGAGACGAGCAGGACGTTCAGCTGATGGTAATTGATACGTCCTGCCCATAACAATGCAGTTCCACTCAGGATTCTTGAAAAACCCAAAAATTCTGAGCGGCACTACAATGCGCTCTTCGCCTTGAGACATACGATGTTAAGTCTCACTTGCCCTTCACTAGCTACGGCGCCCTTGAGACCGAAACACAGTAATGCTTATACATTACTGCTTCACGGCAGAAATAGGTGATGTTGTAGTACCCATAATCTAGCCGGCATCCTGTGCAAAGGTGCCTTCCACTGATAAAATATAAAGTAAGTAAATAATAAAATAACTGGTGGTATTTTATTATCTTACTACATCAAGCTAATATTTATAGATAATTGATATAATAATTAATAATAATAATTAAATAAACATCCTTTCTTGTTGTTAACAAGTTTTACACAGAGTAGTTTCGTGTGCCTTAAATTAATTTACTTATGACTACTATCTAAAAAACACATTTTGACTATTAACTAGAGTTTAAGTAATTTACTAACAATTATCTATTGATTATCGGCAAACGGTAGTTCGGTTACAACTTGTCATCCGACAAAGGCCTCCTCTAAAGCTGTCCAGTCTTTTCTCATTTTTGCAGTGCGAGTCCATGTTGAACCCGCTATTTCTTATTATCGCTATTATTTATTTATCTTAACATCATCCTCCCATCTCTTAGCCTTATATATATATATATATATATATGTATATTATATAATTGATATAATAATTACTTATTCACAGCAACACAGTGTACCTAGTAGATATATGTGGCGTTGCCTTACATCACGAGACTGTCTACACATATAAATTGTTTAAAGCACCTAGTTTTTCTGTTCTGTATAAAGCACATACAATTATTATTATAGTTATAATATTATACCAATATATATATATTTTCTTTGCCTTTAGTAAAATTACTTCTCAAATTGTTAAAATTAATATATTTATTTATTTTGATTAAACATAGTGGGCTAAGTGAACTAGTGTTGTGCACTGGCAACACTAAATCTAAAATGAAACAGTAAATTACATAAAAAAATACCTAGTGATGATATTATGTTACAATGGTTTGTATTTAAATTATATTAATTACTTAATACCAGTGGCAGGCTCCTTTGTATAGGATGCCGGCTAGATTATGGGTGCCACAATGGCGCCCATTTCTGCCGTGAAGCAGTAATGTGTACTGTAGCAGTATGTAGTACTGTGTTTCTGTCTGAAGGGCGCCGTAGCTAGTGAAATTACTGGGCAAATGAGATTTAATATCTTATGTCTCAAGGTGACTAGCGCAAATGTAGTGCCGCTCAGAACTTATGGGCTTTTTAACTGACTTCAAAAAAGGAGGTTCTCAATTCGTCGGTGTCATCCAAGATAGGTTTGTTACCACATACATAGTTATAGGTGAGATGTGCTTGAGTCGTGAGGAGGCGAGAGCGGGTCGCGGCCGAAGGACACCGATTCCAAAAAGAACAATAATCGAAACTAGAATTAGATTAATTAATTAGATTGTATAAAAATACGCAATTATTTTTATACTTTTTAGTGCACATTATATCTATTGTTTTGGAATAGTGTTTTTGAAGTCGGTTATTTTTTTTTTAATTTTTTTCAAGAATCCTGAGTAGCACTGCATTATAATGGGCAGGGCATATCAATTACCATCAGCTGAACGTCCTGCTCGTCTCATCCCGTATTTTCATTAAAAAAAATTGAACTTTCAGCGTAAACGAAAAACAAAATCAGGTAAGACAGTATCCAAAATTATTAGTTGACAATATCTAAGTTACAGGAAGTGAAGGTAAAATACACCTTATTAGCATTTATATTAACCCTTGAGAACACCGGCTTGAGGAAATTAAGGCAAATAAATAAACCTTTTCAGCGTTCCCGAGTATCTAACATGTTTTTTAACTAAGTGGGATTCTTGTTGGAAATGAAATTTTTATGGAAAACACATGTGATTTAAGATTTAAATGTATCTAATCTGTAGCTTAGCTTGTTGAATATTAAAACTATTATTTATAAATAAAAAAAATATTGAATTAGGCGTTACTTTGCGGAAATCCATAATTATACAAATGATTTAAGTTTTCTTTAGTGTTAATTCCGCCAATATTTGTTTTTACAAACAATTCGACACGTGTTTCGCCTCTACACGAGGCATCCTCAAGACGTGTTGTCTCGCCAAAATCTGGCACGAGACTCTTTTTTTTTTGTTTGACCTATATATACCCAGTTACAAGTGTCACAACTTAGTTTATAAACGCCGGATTTTTCGGAATTATTTAATATAAAACAATAATAAATAAAGAGTTTTAGTTCTTTAATATTTTTTATGAATTGCCTTCTTACTGGCTAGTTAGCTCATTAAGATTGAGATTGATAATAAAATGCTTTAAGGTTTGAGTTTTTTTTTGATGAAAGCGTCTTCGTAGTATTCTTATATATAATTTTCTTATGGACTTATTATACGATAGGCGTGTTATAAATAATATATTATTATGTTTCGGTTTTCCGGTTTAAAGGGCGTCGTTGCTTGTAAAATTACTTGATTGATGAGAGTTGACATCATAAGAATGACGAGTGCAATTGTGATGCCGCTCATAATTTTAGTTTTTAAAACCCTGTGCGGCACTACATTGTAATTGGTAGGTTATCAATAAACATCAAGTTAAAGTCTCGTCTCCCCAAGAAATGAAAAAAAGAAACCGATGTATTGAGAATCTTAAAATTCAATTGTTCAACGCTTCTAAAATGCGTTCGTTTTTATTGAGTTCTGTTCCAAATTAGGTACTTTTGTGGCATTGTCCAACATCTTTTTTAAAATTATGCCAATGACTAAGGATTCTATTAGGATTTGTGCAAAGTTATTAAAATCTACAAGTAGAGCATCTGCGATTAATTGAGAACATCAGTGGGTAGGGGATACTGGCCGACGATTGCTACGTGATTACTGGCAGAACAATCGGTCGGTTCACTTCTGGATTGTTAACTCATAATGATTTAAACTAAGATAATTTATACGTCAAGATAAACTGTGACAGCTGTCAGCACGTCGAGAAATATAGCGGTAAACTGTTAAAACGGTCAAAAAAAGTCACTGACGTATCGCAAGTGTATTACCAGTGGGAGGCTCCTTTGCACAGGATGCCGGCTAGATTATGGGTACCACAACGGCGCCTATTTCTGCCGTGAAGCAGTAATGTGTAAGGATTACTGTGTTTCGGTCTGAAGCGCGCCATAGCTAGTGAAATTACTGGGCAAATGAGACTTAACATTTTATGTCTCAACTTGACGAGCGCAGATGTAGTGCCCCTCAGAATTTTTTGGGGTTTTTCAAGAATCCTGAGCGGCACTGCATTGTAATCGTCTCCTCCCTTATTTTCGTAAAAAAAAACCTTGCAGCCATACATACTAAAGTAATAAGTCTGGCCTGTTGTCATGAGTTAAAAAATAATCTTGTTTCAATCTGCTTATTAATAAATTATAAATTATTTTTAAAGAGGTAAGTGAAATAGTATTTGAATTTGTATTTTGTACAAAATATTATGAACGATGCGGGACTTAAACCCACGACCTCTCGCATTCCGTGCGAGTGCTCTTCCAACTGAGCTTACAGTTCGAGTGACGTATCGTCATTAAATCTTGTATACTTTGTTCAACTCTCAGGTTGTGGCTTCATGTACAGGATCTACTTTTTAGTTGATAACCTGCTCACCTCCAATTTTTGCATTTAAGAAATTGACCTCAGATGTCGCTCTTGTAAATCTAAACAATTTGTTATATATTTTTAAAGTGACAACTCTCACTTCTAGGATTAATATACAAATAAATAATAAATTTCTTCAAATTGTTTAGATTTATCATTGTTTTCTGTTCTATAGTTAGGTATTCATATTAAATTTTTAAACAGGACTTTTACGTATTAAAAAGTAACAGAAGCTTACTTGCGTCTTATAGATTTGATATTAGTGACAAGACGAACAAAAAATATCGATCTAAGATCTATCTTGTGTTCGCGTTATAACTGCTTGAATCAACACTAGCATGGAATATGTTCTACTTACTTGGGTCCGCGCCTTCCAAGAACTTTGATTTACTTTGAAAATAAAATAGAATAAATTTTGATGTGTTTTTCTACATCTATACAAAACTTAGCAATATACCTAGAGATGCAATAAGTTCTTTTATGCCTCGTCTTCGATATAAGAACTTTTAGTACTTATATCAATCGATATGTTACGATATACGAACACGCAGCTGATACGCGCCGTTTAAAGTCCTTCAGACTTTTAATTAACGATGGCTCGATACGAACTTTGAGCAATCAATCACTGTTATTTTTATTACTTTAACACCTCTATCTGTTTTGTAATTTATTATTAGATCTATTCTTGACGCTTAGTTTTAGAAATATAACGGTATTCCATATTTGGTACCTTTCCTCTTTTATTAAAAATATCCAGACAGTTTCCCTATAACACGGTAGAGTAGTTCCGCGTAATAGGAAACCGTGTTAAAGGGATATTCCCGTATAACCTGTTTTTACGACCTCGTAATTCGTAATAATGATAATAATTAATCACAATTCGTAACAAGTATTTCCAAATGTTTGCCTAGTTTTACAATTCTATTAAGGTTTTTAATACACAAATAAAATAAAATAATTTAATTTTGTAATAACACAATTAACACACGTGCAAAAGTACACGAAACTAATTACAAACTGTACAATAAATCATTATAAATTTCATAGTACAGAAATATGTATGTGGGTAATCCCCACGTAACATAGGCCTCATGGAGCATGTTATATGAGGTTCAATCCATCGCGTAATATGAAACCGCGTTAGAGGGGGTATTGGGGGTCGTTCTCTATATCACATGGAAGGAAATTTTCAATTTTAAAACCAATAAAGGCATTGCAAATTATGTTAATAATAAATATCATAGTACAATATTGTATATTTTATTAAAAAGAGAGCAAAACAGAATGCTGGGAGAGTTTCTTGTGCCGCTACTTCTCTCTCAGAGCGCCATTTGTTTCCGAATAGGTTCAATTAGAATACCGAACTAAATTTAAATAAATAAAAACATGTTTGACTTTCGATAGAATATAAAACTTATTTACACAATGTGGAAGGTCCTATAAGATGTTGGAGAGTTTTAATTGATTAGATTGGGAGAGAAAATGGTTAATTAAAGATATTACTTCGGATGAAGTCTTAGTAATGCTTATAACGTTAAACCCATTCTCCCAACTCTAAGGCTGAGATGTACAGAGCGTACTTGGTCTTCGCTCAGACTTTACTTACGTAGAATTTAGCCTTATTAGGCCTAAGTGCCCACAACTACTAGGACTTACCTACATTGGTTTTGTACATAACCATAATACTTGTTAATAAAGATATTTAGGAATTGAATTGAATTTATCTGCAAGCGAAAGTACGGCGGTTATTCCGCAAATAAGTTGGAAATACAGAATATTTAAAAAAAAATTAACATAATAGCACTTAAAACATTGTAATTAATATCCATTTAGTAATAAGCTGTAATTTAAATATAACAAGCAGACACTCCAATTTTATGACGAACAGATAAGACCTCACCAGTGGGAGGCTCCTTTGCTCAGGATGCCGGCTAGATTATGGGTACCACAACGGCGCCTATTTCTGCCGTTAAGCAGTAATGTGTAAGCAGTACTGTGTTTTGGTCTGAAGCGCGCCGTAGCTAGTGAAATTACTGGGCAAATGAGATTTAACATCTTATGTCTAAAGGTAACGAGCGCAATTGTAGTCCTGATCAGAATTTTTGGGTTTTTCAAGAATCCTCAGCGGTGCTACATTGTAATGGGCAAGGCGTATCAATTACCATCAGCTGTCATTAAAAAAACGTATCTTTTTATTAATATCCGTTTAGTAAAAAGCTGCAATTGTAATATAACAAGCAGACACTCCAATTTTATTACGAATAGATAATTTGTGCTCATTTGACGTCGCGCTGATATAACAGATCGTTATTTTCAAACTTTCGAAATAATCTTTACAGATCATTGGACTGAAACTTAAAAGTATGTCGAGAGACACTGCTTCTGTGAGTCTTTGATTCATAGACGTTAGAGGTGGTCGTTAAATCAATAAACTGTTTTTATAAACAGTTTTATATTCGTTAACGAATTAACTGTTTTTCTTCAACGACAAAACCTGTTGAAAATAATAAGCTAATAATTTCAATCAACGTCTTCGGCTCTTCGCCCGTAACTCGCAATAAATGAAGCATAATTCCGAAGGTATAAATGGTTATAATTTATTATGAACCTATTAAATTATTAATCAATGCATTAACCGATTGCTGTAAACCCGTTGACGATATTAATAATAACCTAATAACAGTTAAAAGTACGTTTATCTAGAGTTAGAGCAACGGGTTGCAGGTTATTCCCGATACAAAATTTCATATTATAAGTCTGTCTGGGTGCTTCGAGTATATTTGAGGTGATAAAAATGACATCAGACGATCCATTGACAATAGCATAATTTGGTGTTTCATCTAAATAAACTTTCACAATATTTTGTCAATTTGTTTGTCTGCACGTATTTTCGTCTGATTTAATCAATAAGGGGCACTTTGATATTGTATAATACGCCAAAAGTTAAACTTTAAATAATCAGATAAATTAAAGAGAACACACACGCGAGCTCTACATAGCCAAGCGTGACAGCTCTCCTTTAAGACCCACAAAATGTATATGACTAAGGAAGTTTTCATTTCAAAAAATTATTGTAAAAACTTTTGCCTATAAAGATTCAATCAATGGCGAATAACTACTTTTACATCGCGAGCCGTATCGATCGAGTGACGTGGGCCCCAATACTTTATATTGTAATACCACAGAGTAGACATGGATACTTACGTATTAAGAAATACCAAAGGACCTATTCGGTGTCCCCACACATTCACAAACGTTGTAGAAATGTAACAATGCAACAATTATTGATTATAATTTAGCTAATACCAAAGGACTTACATTCGGTGTGCCCACACATTCAAAAACGCTGTAGAAATATAAAAATGCAACAATTATTGATTATAATTTAGCTAATACCAAAGGACTTACATTCGGTGTGCCCACACATTCAAAAACGCTGTAGAAATATAAAAATGTAACAATTATTGATTATAATTTAGCTAATGCCAAAGGACTTACATTCGGTGTGCCCACACATTCAATAACGCTGTAGAAATATAAAAATGCAACAATTATTGATTATAATTTAGCTAATACCAAAGGACTTACATTCGGTGTGCCCACACATTCAAAAACGCTGTAGAAATATAAAAATGCAACAATTATTGATTATAATTTAGCTAATGCCAAAGGACTTACATTCGGTGTGCCCACACATTCAAAAACGCTGTAGAAATATAAAAATGCAACAATTATTGATTATAATTTAGCTAATGCCAAAGGACTTACATTCGGTGTGCCCACACATTCAAAAACGCTGTAGAAATGTAACAATGCAACAAAAAAAGTGTGTGCATGTAATCAAGTGCAAATTGGTAAACTTCACACACAACTTATGAATTTCTTCGCAGATGTGTGTATCTTTCCTCACTACGTTTGAATATCGAATAAACTTAAGTTGAACGAAGTTCTATGAGAATATAACGATAATTAATAATTAATACCGACTTTTTATAAGCTTCACCTATGTATGTTTGTTTGTTTGAATGTTTTTATTATTTTAAACAATAGTTAAAGAAAAAATAATAAAACACGCTTTTATAAATAAAGCAAACTAAAAAGTAGGAAATAAATAGTTGTTAAAAAAACTAAAAAACACTATAGAAAACCAAAATAAAAATAATATAATTAATTTAAATTAAGAATAGTTTAAAAATACTTGATGAATATAAATCGCGTTGTTACGCGGTAGTAGCGTTACGCCTTTTTAATATAATGTTTATTGCATTGAATGCCTGAATAAAATATATTAGTTACTAACGAATTAGATAATTGATTTGCTAATTATGTGGGCACTGGTTAGATCCATGCGGCTGGAAGCTATCAATAGAGAATAACAGTGGTAGTAGTCTTCAATTCACAATTTGGTTTATTGTGTTATATTGACGTTGCTACATATTGATATAGTTATTTCTGGGGACAACCAATTTAAAATCAGCAATATATAACCGATAATTTAGTCGATGTTGTTAACCTTTTTTGATCATGAGACCGTCCACCCTTTGCACAGGAAGCCGGCTAGATTATGGGTATCACAACGGTGCGTATTTCTGCCGTGAAGCAGTAATGTGGAAACAATACTGTGTTTCGGTCTGTAGGGCGCCGTAGCTAGTGAAATTACTGGGCAAATGAGGCTTAACATCTTATGTGTGAAGGGGACGAGCGCAATTGTAGTGCCGCACAGAATTTTTGGCCTTTTAAAGCAATCCTGAGCCTCACTGCATTGTAATGGGTAGGGCTTATCAATTACCATCAGCTCAACGTCCTGCTCGTCTCGTCCCTTATTTTCATAAAAAAATGTTATTTGTTCACGATGTTATTGATTTGATTTCACATTCTAAATGAGTTGTTTTCACAATATATATATATGTATGTATTATTAACACTAATAATAGTCTCTCAAAGAAAAATGTAAAGAAAATATTGTGACTGTTCGTTAAGATAATTTAATATACGTTCACAAAAATCGACACCTTTTTGCTCTTAACAGTGATTCTCATTATTATAACACTAGAAATAAGGGATTTCTTGTAACTTATTTTTAGTAGGCTTCATAAGATATATAATAGCAATAAGGGTAAATGTATACACATTTATAATAAAGAACCAGCCACTGTTCAGTAATAATTTAAATATTTTATTAAGCAATGGCTCTGACATAAATCCTACTACTCCACAGCTAAGCGATCCGACAGTCTGGGACTAGATTATGATTATTTTACAGCAATAGCAATGACAGTATAATATTGTATATTTCATTAAAAAGAGCGTAAAAAACAATGCTTACCTACTTGGGCCGCTTCTTCTTTCTCAGAGAGCCATTTGTTTCCGAAGCATAGTATCTAGTACATTAGAAATGACATCAAAAATAATTCTAATGGAATCAATTTTGAGAAAATGAATGCCTTTTATGCTTTTTAATAAATTTAATTTTTCACAACATTACAAACCATATTTTAGGGCTAATGAAGTAATTTTCTTCCATACTTCTTTCTAGCTATTTTTGTCAAAATATGAAGTATAATATAAGCTCTTCTAATTTAGATATAGAGTAGCCCACTTAAACAAATATGTGGGTAGATGGTGATTTTCATAGTAATTAATATTTACCTTAGATAATTAAGTCTTATTCTGTAGCTGTTAATTATAAAGAATAACTAAATATAGACATTATTTTCAGCAACAACAATATTCTCGAAGATTCTAATAGTAAATATTAACAATGTAATTAATTAAGAGTATCTAATTAACTTTAATATGATATTCTTGTAATACATATGAATGTTAGGTTTGTTATAGTGTTTGAAATGTTATAAACTAGTTGACCCGTCAGACTTTGTTCTGTCAATAGAAAAAAGATATGATGTAAGTATTTGGGAATGATGTAGTCTAAAGCTATCGGAAATATGCAATGAAAAACGTATTTCTGAATGATTTTATAATAATATGTAGTATTAAAATGATAATTATTATTAGTGTATTTGTGTAAACAGATTTTATATTACTTTTATAATTGTCAATTTTTTAAAGTATTAAAATGGATATAGTATGTTAGCCTTAAGAGATATATATATTCCTATCGCTGATTTTTCAGTAGACTTATATAAGATACACAATTACAACATACAATATTTTGTTATATTTCAAAGGGTTTAGACAGTGTTATGTTTATAAGCTACTAGATGGTTTATTTTTTCCGACATTTCCAACAAATATCTTTAATGTTTACAAAAATGTAGAAAAAAAACTTAAAAAAATATTTAATTATATACTAAAACCTTCCTCGAGAACCACGCTTTCCACTGGTGCCAGCATGAAAATCGCTGTAGTAGGTTTTGAGTTTATCGCAAACAGACAGACAGACAGACGCGGCTGAGGACTTCGTTTTATAATAATATGTAGTATTATTGTATGGGCCCGCAGAGTTGGTTAGCTGATAAGTTAGAAGATACATATTCTGCTTCAAGGTTATTTCGGTAATGCAAACTGAGATTGGATCTAAAAGTTTATCCCAGTAGGGGCTCAATAAGGGCTCAAATAAAAAACGAAAATATATGGAACCAAGCTAAAATTGATGAAAGTTTTCAGTCTCATTTTTCAATTGTTTTTTTTCATCATCAACCAGTGGTAGGCTCCTTTGCACCTGTGGGAGGCTCCTTTGCAACCAGTGGGAGGCTCCTTTGCACAGGAAGCCGGCTAGATTATGCCGTGAAGCAGTAATGTGTAAGCATTACTGTGTTTCGGTCTGAAGGGCGCCGTAGCTAGTGAAATTACTGGGCAAATGAGGCTTAACATCTTATGTCTCAAGGTGACGAGCGAAACTGTAGTGCCGCTCAGAATTTTTGGGTATTTTGAGAATCCTGAGCGGCACTGCATTGTTATGGGCATGGCGTATCAATAACCATCAGCTGAACGTCCTGCTCGTCTCGTCCCTTATTGTCATAAAAAAAAAATTGATTGATCAATGTTAATGCTTATTATATGCTATTTAATAAATGTTTTCGCCTTTTTAACGACACCTGTGGAATTCCTTACAATTGAAAAAATCAAATCTGTCTAGGCTTTTTAACACGGCTCGTCACGTCGGTGGCGTTATAGGTAGAAACGTCTACTCTCATCACGTAGTCTCCGGTTCGATTCTCGCCCTCCACGTACAATTGTGTTTTCGTTTTCGAATACAAATGTACATTTATAAGACTCTTTATATTCAAATTTAAATTAAAATATTTTTATTCAAAATAGGATGTGAAATCTCTTATTGAAAGTCAAAAAAAACTACCACCCATTCCTAAATGAATGCCTCAGGCCTGAGAAGAATGGGCGCAACAAACTCAGCGGGCTTTTTTTTTCATCAAAAATATGTTTTACAATTAAAGTAACATTTACAAAGTAACAAAATAACAATGTAACATTGTACAATTAAACTTATTATTTAATAGCCTGAGGGCGGTCACTCCATTCCCAATCTGTGGTATCATTAAGAAAGTCATTTATGTTATAGTAACCTTTACCACACAAACGTTTTTTAACAATTCTTTTGAATAACGTAATACTTAATGTTTTGAACATTTTCTGGGATCTTGTTATAAAAGCATATACATCGCCCCACAAAAGACTTACTAACTTGACTTAGCCGAGTAGTAGGCATCATCAGTTTATGTGTGTTCCTTGTGCTAACATTATGCTTATGACAGTTTCTGGCAAATTCACTTATGTGCCTATGAACATACATTACATTATCAAGAATATATTGAGAAGCAACAGTCAAGATGTTAATTTCTTTGAATTTTGCTCTCAATGATTCTCTATAAGATCGGCAACGTTCTTTTGATGTTCTGATGTGAAAGGAGAGTATGGGCTGCGGTGTACAAATACCCTATCGTATGTATATACCTGTTTATCCTTCTCTTTAATAACAAATCTCAAATCTAGTAAGTAATGAAGTAAAGATGCTATGTGATATCTTTTTTAAAACGAAGAAGAAAGAAACAGATTGAAAAATATTGATTTTTTTAAAGTATATAACGTAAGGTGCCGTAGTTAGGAAGCACTTACAGAGAATTTATTAACACTACAAATAATAATATAACCTCATTTGGTTTCAGGTACTAAGTAACTCAATTAAAACATCGCAAGTTTCAGTGGAATGACTTTTAAGTAGAGTATAACTAGTGTGCTATTTATTACATTTAACAATAACTGTTAATTTATTGTGTATAGTGTTATAACTGTTAATAAACAAAAATTGGTGTTGTTTTGGTGTTGATAAACAAAGTGAGTGTAAGATATTTGTAATGTCCTCCTGTGTTGTGGAAGAGGGTAGAGAGGAAGGTGGTGGATTTGTTTCGGAGGCGGGCTGCTCGAGTGACGTTGTGGAGCGTCCTCGGCGGGAGGTGTTACTGAGTGCGCGAGGCCGCCGGGCTTGTTCGGAGCAAGGACCTCACCAAACTTATAATCTACGTAAGTTGTTTTATCTTTTATTAAACACTATTGACACAATTGATCCAACTTGCGTCGACATTCTGGAACTTTCTTATGTCGAAACAGCAAGCGTCGCAAATATGTAGATCTCAGTGAGCCTTACAACTTTGCGCCGTTTGGTGTCGAGACATTTGGCCTGTTGGGCCCAGAGGCGCAGAAAACCTACAAAGTACTATCTGCACGGCTCAATAGGGCTACAGGTAATCTAAGCGCTGGTAGTTATTTCTTTAAACGGATCAGCCTAGCTATCCAACGTGGAAATGCTGCCAGTATTCTTGTTAACTTCCCCGTAATGATAGTTTTAATGTAATATTTGTAAGAGTAGCTCTACGGTCTCCTTGAAATTTATATCTATATCTGGGCGGAGCACAAGGGTTGGTACATACAAAAAGTTTGAAGACGCGGTCGCAGCTAATTTAACTCCGACAGCGACCAGTCTCGGCGGCCTACGGCGTGGCACTCAATAGTCTTGTGTCCACAAGATTGCTTTGCGGTCGTGTAAATAGTGTGTATGTGCCTCAAGTTAAAGTAATTTTCTATAACTGTATTGTGCTATTAACCCAACCCCAGGCTGTGTTGAGTGTAAAAATTGTTGCCATAATTTTAATGGACAAGAATTGGGATTACTGATGGTATATAAAAATCCCATCCAAACACCCTACTGGGGCGACTTACAAGCACATGCCAATTTGCATTTTACGGCCCTTATTTTAGTAATGTCAGCGGTGGAGGTGGTGCAATTAATGAGAATTATCAATTATTATTATTAAGAGTCCTTTCTATTATCGAATCTTATATTCGAAATTTTAATTGTAAATTTTTCAAAAAAAAAAAAAATTGAATTACATTACACCTTAACAGTTTCCCAAATATTAAATTAAGAGCATTCGGAAGCATTATCATATATATCATAGTATATATATCAATAGTATCATTTAGCAAATGAGTAAACCTGCAGAAGACGTTACTTATTCTACGTCACCTAGAAATATTTCAATTGGAATCTAAGTAACAACAGATTACTACCCTGTTATTAGAGGGAAAAATACTTGACAAAAGATTATGTTATATATGAGTAAGTTTTAAATTGAAAAGGGAACCAATGCATAACGTGCACAGAACGTAATTTAAATTGCAAATTGGAATTAACGCAAACATGAGTTGGTTCAGATCATAGACAGAGACAAATGTCTAACTGTTATTTATGCAACTGTAATCTTATTTCTCTCAACACGTCGTTTCATTTTAAAACGATGTAGTGGTGTTTATCAGAATGACTATACCAGTACATATTTCGGATTCCAACATATTTAACTATGAATGACTGCAATCAAACACTATTGTCAACCGAATAGAAGTTGCATGTAAAATCTCTCTTCAGTCTCCCTTTTATATTTAAATAAGGGCTATCAAAGATACATTGAGGTCATTTGTGTTCTCTGTCTAGAATTTAGATTAGTCCACGATAATTAATGTATTCTGTGTTTGTATTTGCTTCTGACCTACAGCAGAAATAGATATTGGCAGCATAATTAACAGTAGCACTAGATATAATTGTAGATGTAGTGTTTGTTCGGGTCAGTACAGCCACCATACTGTGCACTAAACCAATTACTGACGCAAAATAGGGTTGTGATAGTTGGTAACTGGCGGCCGAGCTGGTCGGATTATCACTTTCCTCGGATGTGTCGAGGCCACCAAGCTCGCATCGCAATTGCTTCCGACGTCCTTATCCGATTCCTCATCAGAATCCGAAGTCTTATCGGATGACGATCTGAAAGTTTTTTTTTGTTTTTACACACCACGACAGTGTCTCAAGATAAAGGTTTTTAACCAGAATGTGTTGCCAGTGACGACTTACGGAATGCAGACGTGGTCGTCATTAAGCCCGTATTAAAATACGGGCCTTATGAGAATGCTCATGGTCCCTCGGGTGGCAATGGAGAGGGATAATTCTCGGAGTTTCCCTTCGGTATCGAATCAGAAATGAGAAAAGATGTAGGAGAACCAAAGTCACTGACAGCATATAGCTCGAAGGACAGATGGCCTCGAATCGTCAGCACTGACTCTAAGATATAATGTTGGTAGGTCGCCCACAAGACGGACCGATGATCTGGTCAAGATCACCGGGATAGGTTGGATAAGGGCAGAGCAGGACCAATCATAATAGAGATCTTTGAGGAAAGCGTTCATCCAGCTCTGGACGTCTTTTGGTTTAAATGATTACCCAAACAGCACGTCCTCTGAAACACACCACTCTGAAATTGCGAATTGTGCGTGCGAAAGTTGCGAATCTTATTTCGGAGCCATCTATGATCAAAGGCACTGTAACGTACTTATTCCACGCGTTGGCTAAACAGCTTTCAGGCTTGTAAAGATTTGATACACACAGATCTTATATAACATTTCCTTTTATTGTTTCCTTCAATTTTCTCCATTCGAATTTTTATTTGAGATTATTGAGTTGTTTGGCAAAGAGAACCCATAAAGTAGAAAACACTTCTAGCTCAAAAAATGGTCCGTATCTGTTTTATGAGGTAAATAATCATTATTTTGTTATCACTATTTATATATATATCACGAAATAATCGTATAACAATTTTTGGCATTAATTTGCCACAAAATAGCGTGAATTAGTACTCTCTTTATGTCTCATTGACTAGGCGACATTTTTTTATAGAAGTTTTGTCAATTGAATCTCACATTAAGGCAGTAAGGTGTATTTTATCAGAAGATGTTCATTATGTTGATGCGAACAGTTTTAATTGAATTGTTTTTAACGAATTACTTATCTAGGTTCCGTCCAATATTGTCTAACGCACCAATCACCAAGAATCGTTAATTCATTCCTATTCTCATGAACCATAAGCTAATGGTAGTGTTATTCTAAAAGTAAAGATAAAAAACTGCTCTTTATGTGGATTTTTGAATGTAAGAGATGTATACATATTACCTGATGGTAATGAATACACGTGTAAAGTCGACACTTAAATGAAAATTACCGAATATCAAAGCTTTCCTTCATACGTTATTATTCATGCAAGTAAAATGAGATACTCTAATTTTAATTCAAATTAAAAAGTTAATTTACTATATATTACCTTAGATACACTACAGCCTCTTGCTGCTAGAAAACCAATGAAAATAGCCCATGTTTATTATTTTAAGTGTGCGTCACAAGCTACATCTAACACTTGCGATTTGTATGTCACTTTGTGTTAGTGTGCGTGCATTTCTCCAAATAGAGCTTAACAGTCAACCTAAATTTTAGAGCTGTCACAATCTCTATCTAGACGCATAAATGATTTAAGATTACTACCTATCTATTCATTATCATTTTTAAGTGATTTTCCTTACTCTTGGCACAATCAAACAAAATTTAATTTAGATACCAAAATTTACCGACAATGCGGGAACCAACCGGAGCCTCTAGAGACACACCCTAGTCCTCTAACCATCAACCCAACTGTCCAAATAATGTATGATCTGAAAATCTTAACATTGGTTCCAAAAAATATTATCATTTTGGAATTTCAAACACGTATTCAAAGTCAGAGTCAAAAAAATAACGGGTTGCACTCCGAGAGTGCCGGCAGAAGTATTTACTTGATATATACGTTGTGCATTTTTGAATATTTTGGAATGGTTAGGGAATAATTTCACACGAATCGCTTTATTTGCCAGTATAAAGTCATACCATTTATGTGGTTAAATACAATATTCATTTATTGCGCTATCGTACACAAAAATGACAGTTTATGTTACATAAAATATTTAACACTTCAGAACTATTACAATTATTTTATATAAAAAAGTTTATCTCTCAGAAAAATCAACTTTCATCCATAACTTCATCGACTGTCTTACGAAATTTCGATCAGGTTACGTCCTGACGCGAGTTTAACATTTTATACTTATCCCAAGAAAGCTGCTCAACGCCGCTAAAGAAGTTCTTACTTCAAAATTTTTATAAAACTTTTTAGGAATACCATTGAATCCTTACTTATTTTTTTTATTAAAGCAATTAGAACGTATCTCACTTATCGAACTGTTAAAACATCAAAGTGCTCTCAGTTCATTGACATAAGTAACTAAAAGATTTTTACCAATTTGGTAATTCGATTTCGATCTTGTTCGGGTTATTCGCTCTATGCCACGTTATAAAAGGTCAGGCAAAGTCTTTTCACATAAAGTATGTTGGTATAAGATTGTAATAAAATCTCTTTGGCTGTATCTGGTTAAAAATGAACAATTCAAAAAAGAAAAAAATTACTAAAATATTGTTTCCAGCTATTTTTACACGCATTATATTAGCTTCACTTGTATGTTGTTTGTATGTTTGTATGTATGTTTGTAACTGACTCCTTTAGACGCGATTTTGACCCACTTTAAACGGCCAGATTTCATTCAAACTTTGTAGATTTATCGAGGACCGATGACAATACACTAATTTGATAAGATTATTCCATTATTCAATTTGCAAAATAAGATTGTTGCCAATTTATATAATTTTTATCTGTAGTTGATAAGGCAAAAATTGATGTTAAAGTACTTAATAGTTTTAAAAATCCGCTTTTATAGAAAAATTAACTAAAAAAATTAAAAATAAATAATAGTTACAAAAAACTAAAAAAACACGCTTTATGATTCTTTCTGATTATTCAAATGAAATTTTACGCTATTTTCAATTTAAATTTATTAAAATTTATTTTCTATTTTTTAGTTTAACTTTATATAAAGCGTGTTTTTTATTTTTATCTTAACTATTATTTATTTTACTTGAATTTATTTCTTCCAAAATTAGTGAATGTAACTATACAATTCATTACATTTAAAATAACTTTTAAAGGCTTCACTAGAATTAAACTGCACTCAGAGTCAGTAAGAGTAGCACAAAACTACCTGTGGGAGGCTCCTTTGCACAGGATGACGGCTAGGTTATGGGTACTATAACGGCGCCTATTTCTGCCCCGAAACAGTAATGTGAAAGTATTACTGGGTTTCGGTATGAAGGGCACCGTAGCTATTGAAATAACTGGGCAAATGAGACTTAACATCTTATGTCTCAAGGTGACAAGCGCAGTTATAGTACCGCTCAGAATTTTCGGGCTGAATGTCTAGTTCGTCTCGTCCCTTATTTTCATTAAAGAAACAACTGGTTTAACAACTAGATCTATAGAGCGTACTTAGATTTTTCACAGATTTTATTAACGTAAAACTCAGCTGAGTCTTAGCATAATGTTGAATTTCAATTTTATAATCATTTGACAGCTGAAATTATGCTGAGCTTTAAGCTAAGACAGCCCAATGCAAAGATCAAGTTCGCGTTATATTACACTCAGCCGTTTTACATAAGTAAAGTCTGAGCAAAGTCTAAATACCCGCTAAAGATCTCAGCCTTAGTGTTTTCAATGATTTTTTTATAGAATAGGAGGAAAAACGAGCGTACGTTTCACCTGGTGTTAAGTGATCACCGCCGCCCATATTCTCTTGCAACACCAGAGGAATCACAAGAGCGTTGCCGGCCTTTAAGGAAGGTGTACGCGCTCTTATTGAAGGTACCCATGTCGTGTCGTCCCGGAAACACCGCACAAGGAAGCTCATTCCACAGCTTTGTAGTACGAGGAAGAAAGCTCCTTGAAAACCGCACTGTGGAGGACCGCCACATATCCAGATGGTGGGGATGATATTTTAACATGTGGCGTGTCGTGCGAAGGTGGAATTCGGCGGCAGAAATCAGGTTAAACAGCTCTTCAGAACAATCCCCGTAATAAATGCGGTAGAAGATGCACAATGAAGCGAGGTCTCTACGCAACGCCAAGTGATCCAGCCGTTCACAGAGCACTGGGTCCCCGACAATTCGAGCTGCTCTGCGTTGCACGCGATTAAATGGATCGAACTGATACTGGGGTGCGCCAGACCAGAGATGACAGCAATACTCCATGTGTGGCCGGACCTGCGCTTTGTAGAACGCTAGAATGTGGGCCAGCTTGAAGTATTTCCGTGCTCTATTAATGACCCCCAGCTCCTGGAAGCCAATTTGGCTTTGCCCTCCAGATGGCCACGGAATTGGCAATTCGAGACCCAGTATTCCGATACTAGGCGAGGCTTTAAGGGAGCTTTCATCGACAACACATGAGCGGTGATACGGCAAATTGGGTTTTTTTAGTGGTAAACGCGCAAACTTGAGTCTTCTGGGGTTAAAATGAACAAGGTTCAATTTACCCCATTCCGCGACCTTCTCAAGATAGGACTAGATAGAAGAAACAAGTTTCTCCCGGCACTGGTCGACGATTTCCCGAGAGAGACCTGCATAGCCCCTGTATACGACATAACCAGTGCTGTCGTCTGCATAGCAATGTATGTTGGAGCTGACCAACATATCATTGATATGCAGAAGAAACAGCGTGGGA
Source organism: Leptidea sinapis (assembly GCF_905404315.1). Classification (NCBI taxonomy): domain Eukaryota; kingdom Metazoa; phylum Arthropoda; class Insecta; order Lepidoptera; family Pieridae; genus Leptidea; species Leptidea sinapis. The sequence continues at coordinate 26,650,404 of NC_066265.1, forward strand.
GATAGCATACAGCCTTGGGGCACTCCAGCGTTCACAGGCATGGGATTCAAGCAATATCCGTCGACTACGACCTGTCTGCTGCGCCCAGTGAGGAAGCTGGAGGTCCACTTGCATAAGCTCTCGGGAAGCCCAAATGATGGAAGTTTTGAGAGGAGCGCCTTGTGCCATACACAATCAAAGGCGTTCGCTATATCCAGGTCAACTGCCAGGCCTTCCCCCTTGCTTTCAATAGCCGCCGCCCATCTATGTGTTAGGTATATCAAAAGATCGCCAGTCGACCGACCATGTCGAAAGCCGTACTGCCGGTCATTGATCAACTGGTGACCCTCAAGGTTTACCAAGAGCTGGCGGTTAATTATGCTCTCCATGATCTTGGGGAGCAGGGAGTTAATAGAAATGGGCCTGTAGTTTGCCGGATCCCAACTGTCTTCTTTTTTTGGATCGGATGGACAAGGGCTGACTTCAATGAGTCAGGGACTACGCCTTTTCAACCTTGTCAACTCAGGGGCACACGTTCAAAGCACGATTGGAGAAATGCCATCGGGCCCGCTCGACTTCGTGACGTCCAACGAAAACAGAGCTCGCCGCACAGTTTTCTGTCTGAACTGTACTTCAGGCATGGAGCTCTGACACCGCGGGATGGTCGGCGGTGTTTTTCCGTTGCCATCAAGAGTCGAGTTGGAGGCAAAAAGATTGCACAGGAGGTCGAGATATCTGCGTCTCCGCAAGGAAACACAAGGCCGACTGCACCGTCTCAAGGTGGTGGTGGACGGCGTTTAAATTGGAGTGAATTCCCCTGATGTTACAGAAGTCCACATTTAATGTGGAGTGGGGTGCCGTGGTGTTACATAGCGGCGTTAGGCCGCTACTTCACGCCGGTATTCTGTGCGAGTGTGGTAAGTACCCCGGACGAGTCTGGCCCGATTGTGCTGACGTCATAAGACGGCAGCGTGACTCTCCCACTTTCAAAAAGCCCGTAGTCGCCTTTTACGACACCCTTGGGCCTGGGACTACCCTATTCTTTTTACGCCCCGGGGAAGCACAGGGCAAATGATGCACTTCGATCTGGTCGCCCAGTTATGGATAAATTGGATGCGATTTTTGAAAAAGTGGAGATAAGTCTGGTCTTATCTATTGAGACCAGATCATCATATCAGTAGTTATGACATAGCTGAAGAACTGGGAATTGACCACAAAACAGTTTTGACCCATTTGGTAAAATGCTTATCAACCGTGTACTCATTTCAGATTCTTTAATGAGACGTAAAGAAAGCGAACTATTTTTGAAAAGTTTCATAATTGGTGACAAGTTAATGAGGTTTTTTTTATGAAAATAAGAGACGAGACGAGTAGGTCGTTCAGCTGATGGTAATTGATACGCCCTACCCATTACAATGCAGTGCCGCTCAGGATTTCTGAAAAACCCAAAAATTCACTACAATTGCGCTCGTCACCTTGAGACATAAGGAGTTAAGTCTCATTTTCCCAGTAATTTCACTAGCTACGGCGCCCTTCAACCCGAAACACAGTAATGCTTACACATTACTGCTTCACGGCAGAAATAGGCGCAGTACGACATGAATGACCAACAAAGGTCATGGTCAAATGTCTGTCAGGCTTTATCATCTTCATTTTTGCAGCCGCAAGACGTCTGCTGGAAAGAGGCCTCCCCGAAAGATCTGAACGACGATCGGTCCTGCTCTGCCCTCATCCAACCTTTTCCAGCTATCTCGAACAGATCTTCGGTCCATCTTGTGGTGGGCTTATCAACACTGCGTCTTCCGGTACGTGGTCACCATTCCACCTGTCCGTCGAGCTATGTGCCTTGCCCAATGCAACTTCAGTTTCACAATCATCTGGGCTATGTCAATGATTTTGGTTCTTCTACGTATCTCCTTATTTCTAATTCATTCTCGCAGGGCAACTACGAGCATATCACTCTTCATTGCCATCTGAGCGACCATGAGCTTCCTCATAAGGCTCATAGTTAGCGACCACGTCTACGCTGCGTATGTCATCACTGGTAGCACACAACAGTTATAAGCCTTTGTCTTCAGGCACTGTGGTATTTGGGATAAGAAGGTTTTACGGACCTTTCCGAACGCTGTCCATCCGAGTTGGATTCCACGAGTGACCTTTTTCCGGAAATTGGACCTGCCCAATTGGATCATTTGCCAGGAGTAAGCGCGACGTGGATAACATGATCTTCGTCTTGTCCGTGTTCATTTTGATACCTACTCCTTGGGATAGTATTATATTGAAAGACTTAAGTGTTAAAAAGCCGGGTTAGCCCTCAATAAGGTGTGTTTGGTGATTGGTAGAGGATTGTTCATCATGGGCTTTTAGCATCGGGCAGAAACTTTGATTCGTATGTCTACTGCTATCAACTAATGAGAATATAAATTATGCAGTATACAAATATTTTTATTGGCTGTAATTAATACCTTCTTTATTAGAATATTGTTCGTTCTACAGACGTAAAATGTACAGTAATACTAATAATAAGCTAATAACTATAGTTCTTTTTGTGTATTTCTTTTGTATAAAAGTGTATCAATATTATATTTTTAGGCGCCTAGTGAAATTGAACTAGAAAAACACAATAATGACTACACATTTTACTAAACTACACTTTTAGTAGTGATTTTAACAAAATCAGTTACAAATATTAAAGGAGCTAACGTATTAATAACTTAGAAAGATACAAATCTAAATTACATTAATGGGTTGACTTTCCAAATGGTTTGGAGTTCCCCTAATAATAGACCATACTACATGAAATTCTTCTCAAATGAAGCACACATGACTCGCCGACAATCCCACAATCGTCATCGCTTCCAAGATGACATCTCTTATCCCTTCCACCATGATGCCTCCTCTCATCCTTTCCAAGATAATGTCTTCTCATTATTGTTATATGATAAGATACATAATAGTATATAATATATATATTTAGGGGTAAATAAATGTTATACACTTTTATAATAAAGTCCCAGTCACTGTTCAGGCATTATCTATAAATAAATTTAAATGTTTTATTAAAAAATGGCTCTGTCGTAAATCCTACTGCTCCACAGCTGAATATCTAAGTGATCGGAAAGCCTGGTACTAGATTATGATTATTTTATAGCAATAACAATGACTGTACATTAGTGTTAATTTTATTAAAAACAACGCAAAAAAAAGAATGCTGGGAGAGTTTCTTGCGCCGCGTCTCTCAGAGCGCCATTTGTTTCAGAAGCGGTAGTAGTGCCTAGTATATTAGAAATGACATCATAAAGAATTCTAAAGGAATCAATTTTGAGAAAATAAATGCCTTTTATGCCTTTTTATTCTTGATTACAGAACATGGTTCCCCACACCTTTGGGGATCGAACAGCGGGCGGCGTGGTTGGAGTCGCAAGCGCACATCAGCACCTCAGATGGGGAACACACAGGGCTCAATGCCTCGCGTAGCCCTAGTGCTCCGGTCGCGGCGCAGCTGGCCTGTAGCACCACAATCATATCGCAGGTAACAAACTTAACTTAGATCATTTATACGGTCTAGATACACTGTGATAGCTGTGAAAACGTCGAAAAAAATTGAGATTGACGATTAAACTCTAATTAATAACCCGCCGTGATGGCAAGTGTACTGATGGAATGACCCTGCGTCTATTCTCTGGCTCCTTCTCATGTCCAAGTTACTTCAGTTGGTGCGGAAGCTGCTGCTTCGACTGCCAAAGACAGCAAACGTCGCAAATATGTTGGTCTCAGTGAGTCTTTGTGCATCTTTGTGCCGTTTGGTTTTCGAAACACTTGGTATGTGGGGCCTAGATGTGCGGAGAATGTACAAATATACTATCTGCTTGCCTCAGTAGAGCTACTGGTAACCCAAGCTATTTACATTGTGTTAAATTAACCTCTATTTGAGCAATGTACGCACACTAACACAAAGGTGACAAACATAATTAAACTTAAATTCAAATATTGGTATTCTTGTATAAATAATATCAAAATATTCAGCTGATTCATTAAGTATATAACTGTTATTTATCACTAATACATTAAGCAATAATGCTGAACAAACTGCAGTAAACAAAGCTATATTTGTAATGTAATATTAAATTTCTAAGTTAATTTATATGTCTAGATAGAGCCTCTTGGTGTTAGACAACCGATGAACACAGGCAAGTTTTCTTCCTTTAGTGTACGTGCAAGCTACGTCTTACACTCGCGATTTGTATGACACTTTGTGTTAGTGTGCGTGAATTGCTCAAAATATAGGTTAGTTCTTAAGTCTATTTTTTCCGTTTTCACAGCTTTCATACTCTATCTATACGTATAAAAATGATCTAAGGTGTAACTATTAATTAACAAGATTAATCAGATACTCACACTCACTCACACCCACCCACACACACACACACACACCCACACACACACACACACACACACACACACACACACACACACACCCACACACACACACACAGAGTGCACTTTTTGACCTTTCGGTTCATATTGTTAACCATATAATGTAAATTGGTTGCCTACAGGACAGGCTACGCCTAGTGTGGGGACCAAATATGATGTAATATTATGTGATAAAGTGTCTGTATATAATAAACTAGCTGACCCGGCAAATGTTGTTTTGCCATATAAAGTATAATTCACGCGATAGTTTTATAAGTAATAAAATATTTCCTATATTATAGCCTGTACATCATTTTGTTCTATTGTCAATAGTTATTGCAGCGCACGCAAAAATAGGTTTTAGATTTTACACCTTGTGTTACAAAATAACAATTTTATTACGGATCCCTAATTTTGAAAAAAAAAAAACATAGCCTATAACCATTCCTCGATAAATGGACTACCCAACACTGAAAGAATCATTCAAATCGGACCAGTAGTACCAGAGATTAGCGCGTTCAAACAAACAAACACTGCAGCTTTATAATATTATAGTATAGATAAATTATAAACTTGGAAAATAACTACTGGTGTTTATTAGTGTTCTACTCCGATTACTTATTATTCCCTATTTTTTCCCGACGTTAAAAATCCGATTTTATAGTTTATAGTATCTAGTTACTGTTGTAATGAATAAACTCAACCGTCCTTTGTTTGTGTTATCATTACGTAGCACAATGGCGCCCCATTTGATACTTATTATTACTGCAGATGGTTCTCGTCATTTAGATCGAAATTTGTATATCTTTAAATCATATTTTACCAGTGGGAGGATCCTTTGCACACGATGCCGGCTAGATTATGGGTACCACAACGGAGCCTATTTCTGCCGTGAAGCAGTACTGTGTAAGCATTACTGTGTTTCGGTATGAAGGGCGCCGTAGCTAGTGAAATTACTGGACAAATGAGACTTAACATCTTATGTCTCAAGGTGACGAGGGCAGTTGTAGTGCCGCTCAGGATTTTTGGGTCAGGAATCCTGAGCGGCATTGCATTGTAATGGGCAGGGCGTATCAATTACTAACAGTTGAACGTCGGGCTCGTGTCGTCCCTTATTTTCATAAAAAAACATCAATGCATGAAATTTTAAGTTTGACAGTAAATGATTGCAGTATGGGTGTTTACCGCTAGATGGCAGTAAAAATGAAATATGTGTAATCTTAGTTTAGAATTTTACTAACAAATATTTTTTGTTAAATAAACACGCAGGCTATTGAGATAAATTAAGAAAACAGTTTAATGTACCTCAAATGACACAAACTAAAATTTTAGATTGACCATGGTACGTAAACTAGATGCGAAACACAAACAACTCACTGGAGTCCTGAGTCTACATACTGATGCAGATGTCAAAACCTAGTACTGTCAGACTAAAGGTTCTACGACAAGTTAGATCTACAGTGCTTACCTTGCTAGAAAACCAATGCACTCCACTGCATTGTAATGGGCAAGACGTATCAGTTACCATAAGTTGAACGTCTTGATCGTCTCGCCCCTTATTTTCATAAAAAAAATATATTAAATTTCGTTGTATGTAGGTATGTGTACTTCAACAGGCATTTATGTTAAATTATTGAATTCCAATGCCGCAATTCGTTTCACAAAGGGGAGAATGCCCATACGCCGTCTAGGTTTTTCTCATGCGTCAAAATGAAATTAATATTATAGTAATTATATGTATAAATAAGTACCTTTTTTGCATCACTGCCACTACCATTCGTAAAACTAACTAAATAATTCCTTAACATTGTTAAGAAACTCGTTTGCCACTATTTGAATTAGCTTTTTTTTATTACCTCTCATTGTACAGCTTTTGTATTTATTTATTTTTTGAAATTTCCTCTGTATTCCTTATTACTATTCTTTCTTCAAGTTGTGTGTTTTTTAATTAATATTATAATTTTGATTTTCAATTTATCATTGCGAAGGCCAATGCTAGTTCAACACATGATTTATCGAGTTAACACTAATATTGTCTTCAATTCTTTATTAAATGTCACCAAACATCATATCATTAATCATGCCAATATTTAGATTATATATAAAAAGTAGTCCATTGCTCGAAGATTCGAGTCTCAGATACTTGTTTTATAAGATAGAACTTAGGTATGTGCTTTTATACTAATATTATAAAGAGGAAGGATTTGTTTGTTTGTTTGCATGCAATAGGCTTCGAAACCACTTTACAGATTTGAAAAATTCTTTGAATGTTGGGAAGCTACACAACCCCCGAGTGATATAGGCTATATTGTATTTCCAACAAAATTAGGGATCCTTACTAAAACTCCAATAATGTAAGGTTTAAAAAATTACCTAATATATTATTTACATCGCGTGCGCTGCTAAAACTGTTGGTGATAGAATAAAATGATGTACTACGACTTTGCAGAACAAATCATTATTTACTAAAAGTGTCGCAACATCACTAGTAGTAGCATAAGTGTTTTTTTTTTATTTTAAAATATGTATTTGTAATGTCGTGTGCTCAGTCCTGTGTACGCGGACGAAGTCGCGGGGTCAGCTAGTTTTAGATAAAAATAAATTATAGTAAAAAAACACGCTTTTTAGCTTCGAAAAGGAGGACGTTCTCAATTCGATTGGTATTTTGTTTATGTATGTACACCGATTACGTTAAGATTTATGATCCGATTTTCGTGATTCTTCTTCAGTTTGATGCGGAATATTTGCCATTTAGTCCCATAAATATTTGGCATAATTTGCCCCAGTAGTTTTAATTTTATGAACATTTTTTATGAATATTTTTGTTAACTGGATGATGTTATTATAGTTTGTGTATTATTTTTTTAAGAGTTTTCATTAGGTTTGATCATATAATATTATTATTAACCCGTTAGCCGAAAAGTGGGACTTATGCTACCTGTCATTCTTAGCTAACAAACTTTCTTCACGATATTTTAGTGTTTCACAAGAACGTGAAATAGGGGATCTATATTGTTTAAGGTACGTGGAACCTTTCCAAGGCCTACTAAAAAAAGAATACTATTGAATACAAGCTGACCCGACAGACGTTGTTCTGTTAATAAACGGTTTGAGAGATATGGTAAATGCGTGGGATCGTGACACGACAAAATATATATGTAAACTTTCCTTCAGCTTCAACGAATCTATTACAAAAGACTTCATTGAGATCGGTCGAATAGTTTAGGAGTTATTAGGAAACATACAAACATACATTCTCTTTTATATATATAGATATTTAATATGTGACACTAAAAAGGCTTATAGTTTACTTGATTAAGGACACTAAAAAGTAAAAAATAAAAAAAAGCACACAGCCTTGGGGCACTCCAGCGTTCACGGGCTACGGGCTCGGGTTGAAGTTGGTGCCAAGCCAAATGTAATAGCAGGTACCTACACTCGCCACGCGTCACTTTGAACGGTATATCTTCGTCAAACAATATCAATAGGTAGCACAAACAAATAATAGTATTTTATTAATATTAAACGTATAAGATTTGCATAAGAGGCGTATAAAGTTAAATCTCTAATTAATTATTTTATACTTTTGAGTTTCTGAAGTTAGGTTAGTTAAGTTTTTAAACGTAGTTCTTTTTATATGGAAAATCAAACTAAAAATAAATTTGATTCTAAATTAACCTAATAATATGTACAGAATCCTCGGTGGGCGAGTCCGACTCGCACTTTTCCGAGTTTTTTACATCCTTAACGCTCCCTGATTAGATATTTTACTCGCGATTCTTTTTTAATTAATGTTAAACTGGAGTCATTTGTTTAAATTGCCATTTACCTGGTCTGCAGTTGGTCGCGTACTAAAGTAGATTATTGCAATAAAATTTTATTGCCATGCTGTCGGTATGTCTCCTTAATCAGAGTTTGCAGAACTTTTATTAAAGTGACGTCACTAAGCAGAAGGTACGCACTTTTTTTTGTTTTTGTCTTTGCTATTTACCTTCAATAAGTTTTTTTTTCTCTACAATTGAAAGAAGTTAAGAGCAGTACTAACTACTGACACCTTCTCCTATTTCTTTCACAAATAAAATTAGTTTTGGATTAAAAATATATTAATTTAAATCTATTTATTTGAGCAAACCCGTTCACTTAAACTTTTGTTTAAAATATACATGTAATGCCTATTATAAAGTTTGACATATTAAAATTAACGAGACGAATATGTAAGTAAAAAATAATTTTGAAATAATAACGTCACAATAATATTATTCTTTGGATTGGTAAACTATTATGGTGATCATATAAATACAATAACATATCCTGGATAACATGTAGCGACACATACTCTTCGTATTAAAAGAAATGCTAAATTCTTTTTAAGCGGTTATTCCTACTTGTTTTTATCGATTTTAAACCGCGATTGATAATACTTTTAATGTTGCGAGTCTTACGCGATGGTTCTACTAGGGCCCAAAAATAAATTCCAACAGTATGTTGCATAAAATTGTAACCTGTAACAATTTATTTTTGCATTAAAACTTAAAAGCGCATCTTATATTTTATGTGTGTCGATAATTTAATAACCCTGCTTAGGACACAAGGCCAAACTTGTTATTGTATTGATATATAATGTCATTTATACGTGTGCAAATTCTATTCTAGTAAATCGGACATGTTACAGTGGGTGAAAATCATGTTTAAATATTCTATAACAACACATAGATACACGCAATCGAAGCTAATATAATAAATTGTATAGTAGTGGAGCAATTATGCTGTTCTATTCCAGTTTATACATCAAGTAGCAGTAAGTTTTTTTTTAATGAAAATACGGGACGAGACGAGCAGGAAGTTCAGCTGATGGTAATTGATACGCCCTGCCCATAAAAATACAGTGCTGCTCAGGATTCTTGAAAAGCCTAATAATTCTGAGTTGCACTACAATTGTGCCCGTCACCTTGAGACATAAGATGTGAAGTCTCATTTGTCCAGTAATTTCACTAGCCACGGCGCCCTTCAGACCGAAACACATTAAAGTTTACACATTACTGCTTCACGGCAGAAATAGGCGCCGTTGTGTTACTCATAATCTAGCCGGCATCATGTGCAAAGGAGCCTCCCACTGGTAAAATATGGTTTAAAGATATGCAAATTTCGATCTAAATGACGAGAACCATCTGCAGTAGTTATAATTAGTATCAAATGGGGCGCCATTGTGCTACGTAATGATAACATAAACAAAGGACGGTTGAGTTTATTCATTACAACAGTAACTAGATACTGTAAACTATAAAATCGGATTTTTAACGTAGTAGTATTACTACTAACGTAGTACTCTTGAAGTATTACACTTAGCTTAATTTTAGCTTAATTTTCGTCTCGTGCGAAGACAATATTAGTGTATTATTATTATTAAGAATTAAAATTATTATTTATTAGCATCCTCTATCAAATAAATAAACTGTCTAAATTCAAATTCAAATTAAAATATTTTTTTTCAAAATAGGATGTGACATCACTTATTGAAAGTCAAAAAACTACCACCCATTCCAAAATGAATGCCTCAGACCTGAGAAGAATGGGCGCAACAAACTCAACAACTATAATTTCTCTCGTTTGCATAATACTAAATATTATGAAGTACAATACTACCAGCATACGGGAGGTTTTAAGTCGTTTCCAATATTAAATTTTCGATACTAATACATCACTGTCTCTTGCTAAATAAGTTAGCCAGGTAATTAGTATGTTACCATACAATTATATTATACATTGAATAATGTACCGCAGAGAGCCCGAAGTACACTTACAAATGTAAGGGCTGTTATATGCGGTATGCATATTTTAGGCTAATTTTGTGTATCTCAGGAATGCTTAATATTAAATACATCGCTGGATAGTATGAATATATATTAGTATTGGTGATATTAAATTATTTCGTAATGTTTCAGAGTACTTTATCACTACATATTATAACACAAAGTCTTCCGCCGCGTCTGCCTGTCTGTCTTTTCGCGATAAACTCAAAAACTACTGCACCGATTGTAATGTTCTTTTCACTAATAGATAACGTGATTCTCGAGAAAGGTTTTAGTATATAATTTGTTTAGTTTTTGTATATATTTTGTATACAATAACGATATTTGTCGGAGGTGTCGGATAAAAATAAGCTTTCAACGAAAACGCTTTCTAAGCCTATTGAGATATAACAAACTAATCTATGGTCGAATTTTGTATCTAAAATAGTTTTACGGAAAAGTCCGCCATGGCATATGTCTATCTCTCAAGGATAACTTACTATATTCGTTTTAATACTTTAAAAATGGGCAATTATAAAGCGGTAAACGCTGTTTACACAAATACAGTTTTGTCGTTATCAGTTCATTAATTTCCGAAGACTTTAGACTACATAATTCTCGAATACTTAGGTACATCATTTTTTTTAATGGTAGAACAGCATCTGTTAGGCCAGCTAGTTTATTACAGCCTATTACATATTCCAGCTTTTTAAGCGACTTCAAAAAAGGAGGAGGATCTCAATTCGTCGGAATGTTTTTTTTTTATGTTTGATACCTCAAAACTTTCGACTGGGTGAACCGATTTTGATAATTCTTTTTTTATTTGAAAGCTGGTGCTTCCCGTGTGGTCCGATTGTTATCCAAGATAGGTTTGTAACTACATATGTATCTAGTTACTAACCTATCTTGGACACATATCACCTATAACTATATAGTTATAGGTGAGATGTGCTTGAGTCGTGAGGAGGCGAGAGGCGAGAGCGGGTCGCGGCGGAAGGACACCGATTCCAAAAATAACAATAATCGTAACTAGAATTAGATTAATTAATTAGATTGTATAAAAATACGCAATTATTTTTATACATATTGCGTATTATATCTATTGTTTTGGAATAATGTTTTTGAAGTCGGTTGTTTTTTTGTTAAAATATTATTTAGCTCATACAAATACCGTCAAAACATTGATTAGCAAAATTCATAAGTGGCTTATGAATTTAACTGATCTGAACAGGTATATAAAATTTTTGTAATCCTTTTATTAGTTAGTACTTTCAGAGTGATGATACTCTAAGTTATGTGAGTTTGAACAATCTTACAAATAATATTGCATATAAATTAATACATACAAAAGAAATTCTATTAAAAACCAATCATAATTCAATCATTAAGAAGCCATCCTGTTTGAATGTTTGAGGCCGACTTCAATATACAATCTAAAGTAAAACTATTAAGAAGGCAAATTTTAAGGCATCTATCAACCGACGCCACCCTTGTATTTAGATATATAAAAAAATATAAGTTATAGGAAACGCTTATCTGTGATTCGTACACAAAATATATATTAATACGTCATTCCATTTTTATGGATTGAAAAAAGGGATTTGAGAAACTTTCCATAGACCCATGCCAACATCAGAAAATGCAATGACGAATGAATGCTATATATAGAACGTCATTTAGAAAATGAATTAAAATAATAATGTAGGATTTTTGGACAGTTATTAACATACAATACCAGCCAATAATAATTGATATACATAAAATCTCTATCTGGGTATTTATCGAACTCAATTTATTACCAGAATAGCGACGTGTTATATTTCTCAGCAGGAGGGAACAAAGATGATTGTAATTTAAAAGTCGAGAACAATATTTCATACTTATGTCTGCTTTTCACTCGACTGCCGCGAAAAATTGATCTTGATGGCGTGAATGCTTTTTCAATTTATATATTTTGGAAATCAAAATGGCCGATTCGTGTGCCATAGCTGATCGCAATTAATATTTTTCTACGCCAATTTGAATTCTCATTTTACACACTTAAAAGACATTATAATTTTTTAAAGAAGAGTTCATACTTTCAGCGGAGAAAATAGGGTTATTTTAGGGTTCAATTCATTTTTCCATCAGTTTTTTACGTGATACTTTCATTAATAATAATAATCCTTACTAGAATTAGATTTATTAATTGCAATGGGACCACACGGGACGCACCAGATTTTAAAGTTGAAGTCGAAAGTTCTGAGGGAAGAAATTTAAAAAAAGAACATACTGACGAATTGAGAACCTTCTTCTTTTTTGAAGTTGGTTAAAAAGAGCGACTCTATTGTTTTCATTTCTGACTTTCATCTGTCCCATTCTGACAAGGGGGTCTTGTCTGGGGAGCTTGTTAATAATTATTTATTGTACCATATTTAATGAAAAAATATTCGTTTTATTAAACTATTATTAATTTCTTACGCTTTTTACATATCAATCTTATATAAATAAAATAACCTTGCCGATGATAAGTCACATCATCTTTTTTTTGGAGTCACACTTAGGCTTGTTGATTGATACACAGTCGAGACACGACTAAGGAGTGTGCTTACATTGTCTTTAAGTACACTTTTGCCGTTCCGTTATCAGACTGCGAATGATATGTCCAATATGTATAGAACGTCATTGGTTGATAGTATTAAAATGTTGACAGATATCAAAGAAATAATGCTGAACAGACAGGTCTGCGCATAGCTTGCTACGATCAATGCAAGTGACAGAGTCATTACCTTAGCAAGGTTCTCCAGACGTCCAGTTGCTTATACCTGGAATACATAATATAACAAAGGAGTTTCATTACAACAGTGTCGGATAATTAATGACTAGAAACTTTCTCCTTCAATTTAAAACTTTGATAAATATACAGCGGTGGTCATATAATTAAGAACGCTTATTCAAAGGAATTTTTTTTTCAAAGGAAGAAGTATAATTAATTGCATGTATTTTTTGTATTTCTCTATGTATTGAATAACCCTTATATACTAACAGTACATTCATTCATATAGGTACATGATTGGCTTAAAAATGAATAGAAAATCTTTATACATTGGATCTAAACTTAGTATTACTACTTACTGGCTGGCCACATAAATAAGAATGCTATCTAGTTTACTATTTTATTCAAATTATAAAACAGATCAACACTCTATGGCTCTATGGTTGTAGGTCACCATGGTTTTTTCAATCAAAGAGGATGTAAATACGTAATAAGAAGCAGGACTGCCAAAGAAAAAAATGAAATATATTTTGGTATGAAACGTGCAGTCTTTTTGACATCAGTTTGAATTAGTAGTAATTACAGTATCGCGATTGACCACGAAGTATAATCCGGCTAAGTTTGAAAGCGAACAGTTGCTTATAACGTAGTGGATTTCGGCTATTTCCGTTTTTTACAAGATTATATCCGTCATCTGTCAATCTATCAACGACTGCACGTTTCATACAATCGAGTGAATCGCTTTTTTCTTAGAGAGCTTTTTTCTAGGCTGCTGCTGTATTTATTCTTTAATATCCCAAAATTAAATATGAAAATATTAAGTAAATTTAAACGTTTTACTAAATTAATATAGAATTATGATTGCGACATTTGTTTCCGTAGCGGTAGCATCTGATTACGTCAAGTTGAGAGATAAATGAATTTTAATAAAGCAAGCACAATAAATCGGTGTCTAACTAAAAACTTCAGTTACTTCAGGTGAGCGGGTAATTAATTGGGTATAATGAAAAAAAAAACTCTTAAAATTTGTTTTCTGAAGTTACAAAAAGTTTCAGAAGTTGTTGAAAAAAGACAAATATTACACACAACAGGTGTTTGTTACCAAACTCCTCCGGAACGGCTGAGCCGATTTGTATGAAATTTTGTTTGCATTGCGGGTAGGTCTGAGGTTTGGCCAACATGTATTTTTCACATCCCTAAATGATAAGGGTGACCCACCCCTAAATATATATTTTAATTTTTTGAGTTAATTTTTTATTTTTATTTTATTATGATTCAGCATCGAAAAATAAATACAACTTCAAATTTTCACCTTTCTACGTTCAACAACTGTTTATGTATCGCGATTTTTATATTATTCTGTTCCAATCCGCTATAGGGTTGCAAGATGGCAATCGAATACAATATTTGTAGTACGATAAAAAGGCATAAAAAGGCATAAAAGGCATTTATTTTCTCAAAATTGATTCCTTTAGAATTCTTTTTGATGTCATTTCTTATACTCTCTATATTTCTTATACTACCGCTTCGGAAACAAATGGCGCTCTGAGAGAGAAGAAGCGGCGAAAGAAACTCTCCCAGCATTCTTTTTTTTGCGCTCTTTTCAATAAAAATATACAATATTGTACAGTCGCTATAAAATAATCACAATCTAGTCCCAGGCTGTCCGATCATTTAGATATTCAGCAGTGGAGTAATAGGATTTACGACAGAGCCATTTTTTTATAAAACATTATATTTATTTATAGATAATGCCTGAACAGTGGCTGGGACTTTATTGTAGAAGTGTATACATTTACCCTTAAAGCTATTATGTATCTTATGAAGCCTACTAGAATTAGTTACAAGCAATCCCTTATTTCTAGTGTTATAATAATGAAAATCACTATTAAGAGCAAAAAGGTGACGTGATATATTTAGTAGGTCTGAGAATCGGTTGCATCTATTTTATTACTCCAATTTTTTTTTTATTATTGAATTTTTGAAATCATACTTCTTTAGGCGCGTTATGAAAAAATTATGAGAGTGATATTTTAAGATGCGCGCGTATCACTGAAACACAAAAGTAACAGGTTGAAGTTGGTTCCTAAAATTTACTGAGTTTGCGTCATTCGTTATTGAAGTTATACTTCTTTAGGCTCGTTATGAAAAAATGAGCAGAGTAAAATGTTAAGATGCGCGTGCATCACTGTAACACAAAAGTTTTTTTTTGGTTTCTTCGTCCATTATTAGAATAGACAAAGGGTTCAAGCCCGTACAGCCGTATTCGTTTTTTAATAATTAATTGTCAAAACCATCGTTGCAAGATTTTAACAATATTGTTCTTTCTACAAAAAAGCACCAGGGATTAATAATTTTAAGGATTTTTGCTTTGTTAGGCCAAATAAGTATTTAAACTTCATGCGTGCATATATAAGTACACACTCGCTTTTTTTTGAATTGCTTTATATGGCAATACAAAGTTTGCTGGGTCAGGTAGTAGATATTTCTATATAAGCTTAATGCGTGGGTAAATATTTACGTTCCTAATGAAATTGTCAAACTGAAGAACATATTAAATATTGTCTCTTAATAAATTTGAAATGTCCGATGACAAAATTCAATTTGCAACGCAGCAAATATATTGATCAAAGCTTAAAACTTGGGTACAAATTAAATTTGTATAAGACCTAGGAATGCGTGATATCACTTAAAAATAACATACTGTTAAGATTGATAAGAGCCTAAAATAAAACTAAATATTAAATATTAACGAATTATCGTGGAGTTTTAATCACCGGATAATTTTGTTGTAAAAAACCAAGGATTGTAAGAATATAGTACTTATTTTAAAACAACATTTTCTAAGTAAATATTGACCAACCGATTAACCTTGCCGCTTGTACTGCATCCACCTTAACGGGTGCGGCCTGATACATATAGGACACATTTAATCTTTACGTTCAGTACCTTCGTACGTGTACTATTTAGGAAGATAAGCCATACTATAATTAAAAAAAAAATATTGAAGTAGGCGTTACTTTGCGGAAATCCATAATTATACAAATGATTTGAGTTTTCTTTAGTGTTAATATTTTACATAGATGTGAAAAAGGATTTCGCTTAAATGTGTTAGAACAATTAGAAATAATTAAACAGAAAAATAACAAACAAATTTAGTCCCATCACCTTTGTTACGTATCTCTTCCGGGGGTAATACGTCACAACAGCCGACCAATCACAGCGCGTCATTTCATGGGACGAGGGTATAAAAGAGCGGCTTCCAGTTCATTTGATTCAGTCTCGTGTCAGATTTTGGCGAGACAACATGTCCTGAGGGTACCTCGTGTAGAGGCCAAACACGTGTCGAATTTTTTAAAGACAAATATTGGCGGAATTAACACTAAAGAAAACTCAAATCATTTGCATACTATAATTTCTTCGTGTACTCTTTGTGTGGATATGCCTTACTATACTTTGGACGTGTAATCTTTGTATGGATAAGACTTACATAAGACAAGACTCATTAGAAAAGTGCCCTATTAAGTAAGGCCTTCAATTTCATCAACTAACACTTCATCAGTGTATACTGATGTATATATTAAGGTGAGTAAAATTATAAGATATACAACAACTTTTTTTTATTCCATCTCCATTAGGTTGTAATATTAACAATATGTATAATAATAATTATGTATAAATAATAATAAACATGTAAAAAATAATAAATAAGTAATAATAATCACTATTGTGTAGATTCATGTTTTAACGCCAATTTAAAAAATAATTCGTAAAAATTGAATCGTACACTCCAGCCGAAAGTGACAAATTTTACTTCAAAAATAAAAGTTTGTTTGTAGAAATAATAATTATATCGACACATTATTAAACAAATTATCTTGCCCCAAACTAGGCATAGCCTGTACTATGGGTGCAAGACAACGTACTACGACATACGACTATATATTTAATACAATATACTTACTTAAACATCCATGACTCGGAAACAAACATTCATATTCATCATATAAATGTTTGCACCTACCGGGATTCGAACCCGGAACCTCTAGCTCAGTAGTCAGGGTCACTAACCTGGCCTATGGGGGTCGTCGTCTGGAAAGTTTTAGCTGCACGACAGGCTCTGAAACGTCGTGTAAAATAAATCACTAATTAAAATAAATAAAATAAAAATTACATGTACGCAAATATATCTCATATAAGCATTCAGTTCGAATAACACCCATTATGTTTCTTTAATATTTTTTAAATTATATCATTGGTTTCCACTAAGAAAACTAATTAATCATATTCAACTTTCAACACTTGAATTTCATTTCATGCTCGGAACTTTACAAATTTTCATTCCTCTAATTTCCAAATTTGTTAATTTTAGATTAATAGATATATTAAGCAAATGTAAATTTGTAAGTACTGAATATGATTGTTTATCTTTGTGAGTGCATGATATATGATCAAATAGCTTAATAGTGAATGTGACTTCTAGGACATGACACTCGATTTCGTCCATGTGCGATTCAGCCAATTCATGAACTACTGAAAACTCTTCAGATTAAAATAGCCTACGTTTATTCCCTTAGTTCAGGCTAAGTCCATAGAAATCTCATCATAATTGGATGTGTCGTTTTGTGGTAAAATAAAATAATGAACTAAAATCAGATAGACAGAGTTTCTTTATCATATTATTATTCGTTAGTATAATAATTCTTGTAAAAATATTTTAAGTAGTTAATGTTTCATAATTTGAAAACATTATTAGCAAAACTTAAATATAAAAGTATCGGAAAACGTGCCCCCGGGCGCGTGATAAATTAACAATAACGACTTTTCACAGCTTCTAAAAGCAAAACGTGTCTAACCGTTTCCCTAACTTTTTATTCACAGTAATGCTTTAACAGAATGGAAGTGATTTATATCAGCTGTCAATGGTTTATTTATGTGAGTTACACAGAGTGATGCGCAAGATGTTAGTCATGACCTATTCAAAACCGACGGGGCGAGTAAAATTATAAATAAAATGTTTACGAAAATGTTCTGAGAGCTTTTAACTCACACTTGCCGTTTTTATCTTTTGTAAACAACGGGTTATGAGTTGTATAGATAGATAGACAGAACAGTTATTATATTGTACGTTTGATGTAATTTAATATATAGTATAAAATATTCTTGATAAAGTTATGTATGTACATGGGCACATAAGTGAATTTGCTAGAAACTGTCGTAACGATAATGTTAACACCAAAAACAGACATAAAATTTAATGAATACTACTCGTCTAAGTCGAGTTCGTAAGTCTTTTGTGGGGCATTTTGCTTTTACAAAAAAATTCCAGAAAATGTTAAAATCATATTATGAATTACGAAATTCAAAAGAATTGTTTAAAAACGTTTGTGTGGTAAAGGTTACTATAACATAAATGACTTTCTTAATGATACCACAGATTGGGAATTGAGCGACCGCGCAAAAGCTATTAAATAATAAATTTTATTACACGTTGTATCGTACATTCTAACCATCATTAAATGAGAAAAAAAAATTAACAAAAAAACAACCGACTTCAAAAACACTATTCCAAAACAATAGATATAATATGCACTAAAAAGTATTAAAATAATTGCGTATTTTTATACAATCTAATTAATAAACGTAATTCTAGTTACGATTATTGTTATTTTTGGAATCGGTGTCCTTCCGCCGCGACCCGCTCTCGCCTCTCGCCTCCTCACGACTCAAGCACATCTCACCTATAACTATGTATGTAGTTACAAACCTATCTTGGATGACACCGACTCCAAAGATTACAATAATCGTAACTAGAATTAGATTTATTAATTAGATTGTATTTTTATGCGCAATTATTTTAATACTTTTACTGAGGTACGTATTTATCGTCGCTAAAGTGACTATACAAAGAAAAGTCCAAATATTGAAATTAATTTTGATAGTCTTAACAACTTTAAATTAAAGCTCATAAAGTGTGACATATCTACAGCCTTAGAATGTAATACTTAAGTAGTGTTAAACAATAAATTGGAATATAATATACAGGATGTCCCAAAGTTATGGGACATGAAGGGAAAGTACCTTAAATATCGAAGATAGGCTATTTTACTGAAAGAAGACTTTATGTTATTTTTAAAAATTAGTACTTCTGCATTCAAATATTTTCTAAAAATTACTTGCCTCGTCTGGGAATCGAACCGACTGAAATGTAAAAAAAAACACCCCTACTTTTATAATGCCAATCGAAAGAATGGCCTAAAACTAATAACTCTTCTTAAGTAACATAGTATTTTAAAAGAAAGGAACAACGTAAAATGAATGTTTTCCTACTTGGATTGGTACAAATGGACCGATTAGATGGCCGGCCAGATCCCCGGACCTTACACCATTAGATTTCTTCTTTTGGGGATACGTGAAAGATATGCTATACAAAAAACGATACGAGAACGTGGGCGAGTTACAAACAGAATTGTGCCATATCATATCGAGTATTCACCATAACATAATAAAAAAAATCTTGAATGAGTTCATTCATTCATTCTTTTAATGAGTCCGCTGCCTGTCTATTTTCTTATAATTTTATGGTGAATACTCGAAATGATATGGCACAATTCTGTTTGTAACTCGCCCACGTTCTTGTATCGTTTTTTGTATAGCATATCTTTCACGTATCCCCAAAAGAAGAAATATAATGGTGTAAGGTCCGGGGATCATTTTACGTTGTTCCTTTCTTTTAAAATACTATGTTACTTAAGAAGAGTTATTAGTTTTTGGCCATTCTTTCGATTGGCATTATAAAAGTAGGGGTGTTTTTTTTTTACATTTCAGTCGGTTCGATCCCCAGACGAGGCAAGTAATTTTTAGAAAATATTTGAATGCAGAAGTACTAACTTTTAAAAATAACATAAAGTCTTCTTTCAGTAAAATAGCCTATCTTCGATATTTAAGGTACTTTCCCTTCATGTCCCATAACTTTGGGACATCCTGTATAATATAATGTAAAGATTGCATTCACAGAACTGTAATTAAAATAAATAGCTCGCTATTTACTAAAAAAAATATTTTTCTAAATTTCTCCTCACTCATAATTTTTGTAACACAAAGCATGCTGATTACCTTTAATTGTAGGAAAAGTTAGATTTTATAATTATTAATGCAATAGTCATTAACACTGTGACTACTATTTTTCATGTTGGTGATCCATTAAATATATAAATAAAATTGTACAAAGAATAATTAATTAAAGGACAACTGAAGAACAAATTATCCACGCCTCCCTAATCAAGGCCTCAATCATAAAAGGAATATAGTCTCTAATTCAAAGTTAGCTAGAATCAGTTCTGTAGTTTAGGAGTTCATTGCGGCCATACAACGACGAAATTTACACGAAATTTTTATCTACAAAGATTATATAAAGACATTTTGTTCAGTTTTGAAAAAAAAAAGGCTTCTGGGAAAGTAGGCTACACGTTTATTAGCATCAAATTATTATAAGTTTTTAAATTACAGACTTTGTTTTTCCGTATAGAACTTTTATCCAAGATTCCGTGTAAAGTTAAAAAACTTGGGTAATTTAGTTTAGATTGCCTTTTACCTGGTTGCAGCAATAGGAGTGTTGTAACGTTGATAATTGCAATAAAACTTTGTTGCTTGATTGCAGGGGCGCTGACTGCTCAATCAAACTCTGAAGTTTTATTAAGCTTACGTAGGCAGATTCTTCGCATTTGGCCTGCCTTTGTAATAGCTATGTTATGTGTATAAAAATATTATTTAATAAACTACCTCCAAGCCTACTCGTATTACCTGTCCAACGATTTAAGAAGGTTATTTTTACATGGCTTATAGATAAATGTTTTTACTCCATAAATGAAATGTTGATACATTAGATTAGATTAGATTAAATTGACCTTAAGATTATATATTAATTCTAGTCTTTAAATAATGACATATAATATTAATCCTTATAATTTAAATTGACCTAAGTGCATAAAATATAGAGTTTACTAATGTTAAATCAATTATAATAATAACTAGAATTTTGTATTGAAATGAATAAAGAATTAATTCTTAATAATAATTTTGCATGCCATAAATGGCCGATTACATTGTTACCTTAAAATTATTTACACCCATTGTTACATGTTTTCTAGCAAAATAAATGATTTATGATTACGAATATAAAAACGTGTGCGCCTCGGGACGCCCAATAGTAGTGATAGCTTAAACTAATCTAAGTAATATTGTTAACTATTTAATATTAAAATTGTTTAACCTGAGAAAAGCTTAGGTTATTAATTTTCTTATTAAATAAAATCTTTAAACAATAAATTAAACATATTATATTCTTGAATAAGTACATAAACAAATTTTTAAAATTTATGTACTTATTACAATACCAATAAATTCGCCGCTTTCAAAGGTTTAACCTATTTTCTTTTTTAACAAAACACTTGCATTTACAATTTTTATGTTGGTATGTTTGGTTTTCTTTCCATTTAATATTAAAATATTGACACTAAAGCTGTACACAATTTCAGACAGAGCACTGTAAACTTCATCATACATAACTGAGCATTAGCAATAGTATGTACACAGTACTATCTTACGTATTTTTATACCATTATATTATGTATATCAAAAATGTACATAACGAAGAAGAATGGTCCTAGAATAGACCCTTGTGGTACACTCATATTGAGAGGAGTGACGGACCACCTAAATTTTGCTAAATATAGTGCAACCTTCATATAACACTGTAAAAATTTATTAAAAGAAACACGTAAAGAGTCTTAAGACTAGACAACAGAAGTCAAAATTTTATCAAGGCGGGATTAATGATATGAAATGTAACTGATTGTTCAACGCAGACATGTGTATACATTCCTCAAAGTGCTTGTTCTAAGTGACAAAAGAATATTATAAGCCACACTAAGTTAATACCGTCCAATAAGGAACTAAGGGACGGCGTTAACAATGTCCTCTAATAAACATTGTCACTCAGTAAATAGTTGTCTGAATTAATTATACCAGGGTTCAAATCGAGCTTTGCCAACTCTTGCGTAATTGTTTATATTAATTTGAGAAACTTCCATGGGAACAGAGGCAAGTGATAAACTAAATAGCTATAAGTAATCCTTTTATAATATTTTAAAGTACACATCCGAATTTAATGCTATCAGATTATGTTTAGTCAATCATTTCAATACTCCAATATCATTATTATTATCCTACTGCACCAAATTTAACACGAAATACACCAGTTAAAGCTCTATTCAACAGTTAAACCTAAATGGCTACTAACATTCCTGTATTCCTGGTGTTGCAAGTGAGGGTGGGCAGCGGTGATCACTTAATATCAGGTGACATTACGCTCGTTTGACCTCGTTTACTATAAAATAAACTTAGGTCTTTTGGAGTTAAATTGGACTAGGTTGTTTGGTTTATACAATTGGACAAATTGTTCTTACTAGGCATACTTTGTTTTGAAATTCATAATGCACTTAATTATAATAATATTGACACACTTTTAAACTAATTATCTATCCCCAAACTATAATATATAATATCATTGAATTTAATATTCATACCGTATTTATTTATATACAATGGATAATTATTTTGTAATTGAGAACATTCGTTGTAGAGAGGTATTTAAGAATTTAACGACTACATTGCTTGTTCGAAGTAACAGAAAATACGTTAATTTTATCCTAAATGTGTTAACTTTGTCCTATATGTGCTTGAGACTGTTAAAAGCTGTTACTACAGGTTAATAGTTTTGTATAATGTGCGGCAATAATTAAGCGAGGAACTTAGGATTCTGTTATGCGAGTCCGATGTCCTTAATATTGTCTAAACTTAATTACGCTGACTCTGCTGTTGGCGAGTGTCTTCTGTCTAAATCTAAAAATAATATTCAGCAAATACAGAATGTATCTGCACGCTTTAGCTTTTATATCCCTCGTAGAGTCCACATTACCCCTTACCTTAATCGCAGTAACCTAATGAACATGAATTCGCGCCGGTGCCTTCATTTTGCCACTTTGCTTTTTAAAATTATCCGTACTCGTACACCACCTTATTTGTTCCACAAATTGGAGTTCTCACGACGCCAGGTGCGTATGACTACACGTTTGGTTTGCCCAAAACACCGTACAACTGCATTTCGTGGCAGCTTTCGGTATGCTTCCACGAAGTGTTGGAATAATATTCCGCCTCCCATACGGGACTGCGTTAGTTTAGGGCTTTTTAAATTAAAATACAAGGAATATCTTATTAATGTCCAAAAATCAATTTAAAATATTTAAAAAATTAGTTTGTTTTGTGTGGCAATGGAATGTTTAAATCAAGTTTAATTATTTTTATTTGTTGTTAGTTTTAATTTTAGATCCGAGTTTCACTATTTTTTGTGCTTTGTGCTCATAGAGATTTAATAGTTTGTATACCTTCGTGTGACAGGACTGTGCATTAGTAGCGCTCTTTGGGTTTCCACGGAAGATCAGCGTTGTGGATTCTTTCGAAACCACAACTATGCTGAGTTGGGGGCCCATTGGCGTCATTAGATCATAATTAGATTAGTATAACTTTAAGAACTATTATCGAATGTATAATGACGTCAATAAACATTTTTTCTTTCTTTTTCTTTCTTTCTTTCTAGATAATCAATAACTATCTTCAGTAATACGATACAAGAATTTATTCGTTATGAAAAGCTTTCATTCATACTCTTTATACTAATTATATGGCCTACTAATATTACTCATAGTATTCTACTTATCAAATGCACCTTTCATCAAATGCACAAAATGAGAGAGAATAATAAATTAAATTGCTATTTTGGTATGCCTTTTTTCATTCACTCGGACCTTCTTAAAGCTTTAAATGACATATCATCAATATTCACAACCCAGCATCGATCAATCACAGTGACCCGGAGAGAAATTCAAACTCTCATCATTGTAAATATTTTATATCGCACATGTTTCGGTAAAGCAAACTCTGAACATCGGGCGAGGGTTTTATTGTGCACCAAAATACAATCGATAAACACAATTACTCAGTAATCGATTCAATCAGTTGAGTAATAAACAAATGCTGAATGATTTATTACTTCCTATACACAAAATTTTGCGGTGATTTGGCATACATAGAGAAGTGATGAAAGTTGATTGACTGACACAAATGTTAGCGCAAAAGTAGATGTAAGTATTGGAGAATGTCGAGCAAGGCTTAAATCTACAGAAAATAGGCCAGGTTAAGAGTATCAAGAAAAGTTTATATAAATGGTTAAAAATGTACTTGAGAAGGTACGCAAGAACTGAAGTTGAAGTTCCGAGTATTCTATTTCCAAATACAATATTTACTAATCATTGTCTCCATTATTAATAAGAGATATAATTAAAATGAACTTACTGTTACTCATACTCGGCTAGATCGTGACTGCAAGTTTTTTTGGTTCTTTTTTTGTAAGAAAATAAGGAACGAGACGAGCAGGACGTACAGCTAATGGTAATTGATACACCCTACCCATTAAAATGCAGTGCCGCTCAGGATTGCTGAAAATCTCACTAGGAGGCAAACGCTGTTTTTATGTTTGTGTATTAACTACAATTGCATTTTTCACGTTTTTAACGCACACATTAACAAATCAAAATCGGTCGCATCATCTGCACTAGCATATTCCAAGTCTGTGCTATGGACCATACTCACCAGTGGGAGGCTCCTTTGCACAGGAAGCCGGCTAGATTATGGGTACCACAATGGCGCCAATTTCTGTGATGTAAGAATGTGTAAATATTACTGTGTTTCGGTCTGAAGGGCACCGTAGCTAGTGAAATTACTGGGCAAATAAGACTTAACTTCTTATGTCTCAAGATGACGAGCGCAATTGTAGTGCCGCTCAGAATTTTTGGGTTTCTCGAGAATCCTAAGCGGCACTACATTGTAATGGGCAGGGCGTATCAATTTACATCAGCTGAACACCCTGCTCGTCTCATCCCTTATTTTCATAAAAAAAATGGACAGCATTAGCAATTTTACTTACAAAACAAATCGTTATATAGAAATTTGAATGATGTCTTTTTGAGGCCGTTTCCAATATTCAATCTATCTCTTACTTGAGATAAAAATCGTAACTATCGTTGACTTTTCTGTCCCAACTTATCGACGACAACTCACCTTATCCGTACACGCTGTCTATCAATGGGATAGCTTACCAGCGATAGATGTTTGTATAGAAATTTCAATTCACGCGTCCCAATATAAGGCAATAAGAATGAATTATCGGGTATATTGGGACAGCCTCAGATTATTGATAGCTAATTACTGAGAGTAGAAGGTAGTAATTTATATATCTGTAGATAGGATATTGGGAAAGGCCGTTAGCCATATTTCACGGTAGAGGTATATTTTTTTAAAGGACTCGTCTGCCTGTCGGGTCTATTCCTAAAATAAGGTATCAAATAAACCCGAAGCAACTTTAATTTGCATATTAATTTATGTGCATATATAATGTGTATGAGACACTTAACTAGAATTCATGTAAGACGATATAAAACATGACAGAGTATACCGCACTTAATGGTTTACTTTAAAAATGCCGTTGTGTTTTCAATTTCTAATGCGGTTTGCTGACAGTTCAGGCTTATCTATACTACATATGAATAAAATGGGGGTGTCTGTTTGTAATATTGAAGTAACCGTTTCTTACTATAACATAACATTTTTACAATTTTTGTCTGCCTGTCTGCCTGTTTGTTCCAGCTAATCTCTGAAATGGCTGGACCGATTTTGATGGGACTTTTAGTGGCAGGTAGCTGATGTAATAAGGCTACGACGCTACGACGCAACGTTTATTTTAGAAAAAATCTTTTATTTTATAAAAATAAAGTAATTTTGCAATGTCAGAGAAACGGTCTAACTCTAAAGGTCAGCTAGTATGATAAAATATAATTTTGACTTTGTTTTGACTACATCAGTTAATTTACAAAGCCGAAATATTTTTTTATTATGTTTACTCTAAACTACATATTAAACAAATTGCAACAATATTTTATACTACTGCCGAACTATGTATAATTTTAACATAAATACAGCCAACTAAAAATGTTCACAAGAAAATATTTTGACCCTTAGGCTGGGCTCAAACGTTCGGAAATCGGATTAGGTTTCCTGATCAGAAATTCAGATTCGGAATTCCGTGAGACTAGCGCAAACGTCCGGTTTTTTTTACGACCAGTACGAATAGAGACGCTTGTGAAAGCATACGCAAGTATTATCATGGACGACGACGACGAATTGATTACTATTGCACTTTTACTGGCGCTAAACAAGAAGAAAGGAATCTTCGTTACCGGGTTAATTATAAGAAAATAAATAAATGCCTAAAAAAAATGCCATGGATATTGTTCAACCGCCATTATTAAATTTTCTGCTTCACATATTTTGTTAACTACGACGAGTCTACAAACGTCCACTCGCTACAAAGCTCGCGTGGATCTGAATTTATATTTCCGTGTGTGTGCGGCGGTTGAGCCGAAATGTACGCGAGAGCTGCGTTCGGGATGACGTCATTGAGTTTTTTCCGTTCTTAGGCTGGGCGCAAACGTTCGGAAACCGGATTAGGTTTCCTGATCAGGAATTCGGATTCGGAATTCCGTGAGACTAGCGCAAACGTCCGGTTTTTTTTACGACCAGTACGAAAAGAGACGCTTGGGAAAGCACACGCAAGTATTATCATGGACGACGAAGACGAATTGATTACTATTGCACTTTTACTGGCGCTAAACAAGAAGAAGGGAAATCGTCGTTACTGGGTACGCCCGTTGAATACTCGGAGATTAACAGAGAGTCAATTTTATTTCAAACTAGCAAGATTACGAGAACACCCAGATCAATTCATCAAATATTACAGGATGTCAGTGAAATAATTTGATGAGCTTCATAATGACATACAAGAGAAAATTAAATTTGTTACCTACGACGAGTCTACAGACGTCCACTCGCTACAAAGCTCGCGTGGACACACAATATGTTCTGTTAAACTTTGCTAATAATTGAAACTAAAATTCCGGGTTGCGTAGTAAAACTTTGTAAAAATAATACTACAAGAAATAAGAAAGACACTGGGATCACGTCATATCATCAGTTAGTATTTTGCATTTTATTAATTTCAATTTAAAATAACACAAAGCTTATGTTACAAAATTTGATAGATGCCAATGAGTGTTAAGATGCCACGCACACAAGCACCGAATAGTTGCCGTAATAAAAAAATTGTTCGTGGGTAGTGCGGTATCCAGTTGGAGCACAGCGGGGACCAATCTTTAATCTAAGTTTTGACCGTAAAAGTACTGAAAAATTACTTATTTCGAATATGATTGCTTATTGATGAACTTGCGCATTTGCTATATGGTTCACTTGTATGCAGCTTCTATCTGTTTTGTTTTATGGAATAGGAGGACAAACGAGCGTACGGGTCATCTGTTGTTAAGTGATCACCGCCACCCACAATCTCTTGCAACACCAGAGGCATCACAGGAGCGTTGCCGGCCTTTAAGGAAGGTGTACGCGCTTTTTTTGAAGGTACCCATGTCGTATCGTCCCGGAAACACCGCACAAGGAGGTTCATTCCACAGCTTTGTAGTACGTGGCAGAAAGCTCCTTGAAAACCGCACTGTGGAGGACCGCCACACATCCAGATGGTGGGGATGATATCCTAACTTGTGGCGTGTCGTGCGAAAGTGGAATAAGTAAATAAAAATGTAAGTATCACTAGTGCGTAGATAATTTGTGTAAAAGTGTGTCAATATAGATGTAACGCAAAATAATTATTTAATTAAAAACTTTAAATTGAAAAAGTGAAATATTCAAACAAAATATTATTCGTCTTCTTTTTCTCTCTGTACAGAACGTGCGTTGACCTCTGAAGCGATACACGTGGCCGTGGATTAACAATATTTTTGAAGTGAAAACTTCTTTAGCGGCGTTGAGCACTTTTCTTGGGATGGGTATAAAATGTTAAACTCGTGTCAGGACACATGACCTGATCGAAAATTAATAAGACAGTCGTTGAAATATTGGATGAAAGTTGATTGTTCTGAAATTTAAACTTTTTAAAATAAATATTGTATTTAACCTCATAAATGCTAGTACTTTTATACTGATAAATAAAGCAGTTCGTGCGAAATTATTTCCTAACCATTCCAAAACATTCAAAAATGCACTGTTATTGTTCAAGTTTTCACTTCTGCCGGCACTCCCGGAGTGCAACCCGTAATTTTTTTTAATAGGGTCAACCAACAGTGTTCATAGGTACTATACTAAAGCACCTATTATATATATATATATATATATAAAAGGCATAAAAGGCATAAAAGACATTTATTTTCTCAAAATTGATTCCTTTAGAATTCTTTTTGATGTCATTTCTTATACTACTAGATACTACTACCGCTTCGGAAAAATGGCGCTCTGAGAGAGAAGAAGCGGCGCAAGAAACTCTCCCAGCATTATTTTTTTTGCGATTTTTTCAATAAAAATATACAATATTGTACAGACATTTCTATCGCTATAAAATAATCACAATCTAGTCCCAGGCTGTCCGATCATTTAGATATTCAGCAATGGAGTAATAGGATTTACGACAGAGCCATTTTTTTTATAAAACATTTAAATTTATTTATAGATAATGCCTGAACAGTGGCTGGGACTTTATTGTAGAAGTGTATACATTTACCCTTAAAGCTATTATGTATCTTATGAAGCCTACTAGAATAAGTTACAAGCAATCCCTTATTTCTAGTGTTATAATAATGAAAATCACTTTTAAGAGCAAAAAGGTGACGATTTTTGTGAACATATATTAAATTTTCATAAATGTACTGACAATGAACAGTCATAATATTTATTTCTTTAAATTTTTCTTTGAGAGACTGTCTATAACCAAGCTGATATATAGCACGAACAGCTCTCTTTTGCAGTGCAAACACTATATCAATGTCAGCAGCATGACCCCATAGTAATATACCGTACGTGATGATGCTGTGAAAATAACTAAAGTACACTAATCTAGCGGTCGCAACATTCGTGTACTCTCTAATCTTTCTAATTGCATATGCCGCAGAGCTGAGTCTATCTGCTAGATGGGTAATATGTGGACCCCACTGAAGCTTTTTATCTAACGTGATACCCAAGAAGACCGTAGTGTCCACAAGTTCCAATCTCTGGTCATTTATAAGTACGTTGTTTTGTACCTCCGCTGTGTTTGGTGTAATGAACCGTAATCACTTTGTTTTTTTACTGTTTAAGTGCAGATTATTCGTCTCAAACCAACGCGCTATCTTTGAGAGTGCATTGCTTACCTCGTCATCAATATCCGCACGTCGCTTCACTTTAAAAATAAGTGAAGTATCATCAGCAAACCATACAATCTCATGGCTATCATCTACCACAAACGGTAGATCGTTAATAAGAAACAAGAAAGGACCGAGAATAGAACCCTATGGAACACCTATTCCCACAGGTTTACCCGAAGACCGTTTGCCATTTACATCGACTATCTGAACTCTTTCGCTTAAATATGATTTTAACAGATTTAGGGCTCTATTTTTCACTCCATAATGTTTTAGTTTTAGGAGTAAAGTTTCATGGTGGACGCAGTCAAATGCTTTTGACAAATCACAAAAAATGCCCAATGCATCCTGTGACTCTTCCCAGGCGTCAAAGATGTGCTCAATGAGTCTAGTACCCGCATTAATTGTTGATAAGCCCCATATATATATACTATAGTATTATATAAATATAATATACTATAGTATTATATTATGTAGACAAATTTAATTTGGATCATAATTCATGAACGATGTGGGACTCGAACCCGCACCTTTCGCGTTCCGTCCAAAAACTCTTACCAACTGAGACAATCTGCAAGTGACGCATCGAACGTAATTTTGGTATGTGTTGTTCAACTCTCGGGTTGTGGCTCCATCTACAGGATCTACTTTACCTGTTGATAAAACTGCTCAACCCCAATAATTGACTTGGAGGAAATTAACTTGAGATGTCGCATTAATGTGTCGTGTTGGATCATTTAAGAATATTTTAGTATCTGCCTTGAAGACACTGTAAATCCTAAGCAATTTCTTATTTTAAAAGATCGCGGGTTCGAGGCCGCATCGTTCATAAATATGGGTTACAAATTTAATCATAACAAATTTTTAGAATTTACAGTGTCTTCAAGGCAGATACTAAAATATTTGACCAATCTGTGACGACGGGTGCTAGGTGGAACCTAGTAGAACACAACATATTTTTATTAAGAGCATATCAGTCATGCCTGTTATAAGATATATCATAGAAGTACTAACCCGGCAAACGTTGTTTTGCTATATAAATAAATGCGAATATATAGAATATATCTTATTCCAATTAAAAAAATAAAATAGAAACATCTTTATTAGCAATAATTAAACGCCACACACTAATCTTATCTTTAAATTACATCTTACAATACTAAATCACATTAGAGAAGAAGAAAATATATATATAAAAACATTAGAGAGATAAAAAATAGCAATATAATATATAAAATAACAATACTCATATGAAACAGGCAAAGAAACTGTGCGTGATGCATTGCTAAAAGGAGCTGACTCAGTACTATGTTCTGTTGAGTGCTTGAGACACCAACACACCGCTGGTTTTCAGCAGCCCCTAGTGACATTCGGAGTAGGTATAGATATAGGTATTTCTAAGAAAAAATGTATAGGTTCCGGATAAGTTATCACCAACATGTTATATACCGAAAAACGCTGCATCTTATAGAATAAGTATTATTCCGAGCGGTTCAGTAGTTTTTGCAGTATAGCCGAAGAAAAAAATCGGCTCTCTCTTTATTAGTATCCTTTGATATAGATCTGTAAGTCAAAAAAATATACGTCCCGGATAAGTAATCATCATTTACTAAAACCTTCTCTGAAACACCCTGCATCTTATGGTATAAGTATTATTCCAATCGATTACGTAGTTTTTGCATTTGTATAACCGAAGGAAAAAAGCCTTTGCACAGGATACCGGCTAAATTATGGGTACCAGAACGGCGCCTATTTCTGCCCTTATGCAGTAATGTGCAAGCATTATTGTGTTTTGGTCTGAAGGGCGCCGTAGCTAATGAAATTACTGCGCAAATGATACTTAGCATATAACGAGCGCAGTTGTAATGCCTCTCAGAATTTTTGGGTTTTTCAATATTCCTGAAGCTGAACGCCTTGCTCGTCCTATCCCTTATTTTTTTGTAAAAAAAAAGAAATCCGGCTCTCTATCTAGTAGTATACTTACCGATAATTGATTTGAAAATAATAAAAATTCTTATCGAACGAAAGTTTCCGACGTAATTACACCTCATGTAGATAAAATGCTATACGTTAGTAATTTCATGAAGATGATATATTAAGGTCAGGATTAACTTTCGCTCAGCTTACAAGATAGTTATAATTATATATAAGATTATTGAAGCGTGGAAAGCGCTTAAAGCCGTGATAAAGCGGATCTTAAATTTTTTGTCCGTGATTAAAAGTATAGTCACGATAAGTTTTTTGTAGGTATCAAATGGGTAGGATAATGTATCGGAAAGGAGCATTTACTTTTGCAAATTTCAGATATTGTAATAAAAATTCTAATTCAAATTTTTTTTATTCAAAATAGGATTTAAAATCACTTATTGAACGTCAAAAACTACCACCCATTCAAAAGAGACTGCCTCAGACCTGAGAAGAATGGGCGCAAGAAACTCAGCGGGCTTTTTTTTACATGTTTGTATGTTAAAGTTATTAGATAGAAGTGATACCTTTATGCATTTGAAACGTAGTTTGTTGATATATTAAATTATATAATTTAAATTCACCAGTATTGAACCGAAAAAGAATTAGTCGCTTTTACTCTTCCTCTTTTTGCATGAGAGAGAGACAAAGAGAGTTGTAGTAAGTATTACGTCTGTTTGCACAGCGACTTCCGATTTTTTGGTACCAGGCGAAGATAAGTAAGATAGTATAATCTTTTTGCAGCGTGATCGATTACTCGTATTTCACCAAATCAAAGTAAGCATTTTAAGAAAGTAACTGTCAGTATACAGGGTGTCCCAACGTTATGGGACATGAGGGGAAAGTACCTTAAATATCGTAGTTAGGGTATTTTACTGAAAGTAGACTTTATATTATTTTTAAAAGTTAGTAATTCTATATAATAACATGTCGATCGTGAAGGGGTATGTCAAACATAGTGCCTAGCCATTCACTTCCGCCATGTATTCCAACATCGTGTCTCTTCTAATTATTCTTTTTAAGGTGATTTTTTTTTAACAAAGCTTTAAACTTAGAAGTAGTAGGCTTACTGGCAACGTTTGAAATCCCAAACCCTCTCATGCCCCTACGCCGAGGTATGTGTGTTCGTTGGGGAGGATTTGATTTGTGCCTTGTGCCTTACAGGATCAAAGGACTTCGCTATATCCAAGGTAATTGCCAGGCCTTCTCCCTTGCTTTCGATAGCCGCCGCCCATCTATGGGTTAGGTGTATCAGAACATCGCCTGCCGACCGATCATGGCGAAAGCCGTACTGTTGGCCGTTGATCAATTGGTACATAGGTATACCAAGAGCTGGCGGTTAATTATGCTCTCCATGATTTTGGAGAGAAGGGAGGTAATAGCTATTGCCTGGAGTTTGTCGGATCCGAACTGTTTTTCTTTTTTTGGTTCGGATGGACTAGGGCTGACTTGCATAAGTCATAGTAACGCCTTTTGAATAAGAGTGCCAGATCCATCAAAATCTATTCATAGTGTGCGTGCATCAGAAAAACCAGTCTATATTATAAAAATTAATTTATCCACATACAGCATTGACAGAAAACAGTAAATTAAACTGTGATTGATATAGAATTATATTATAATAACGACTGACAATTGAAAATTGAAGACAATGTTAATGGAACCTCGATCAATCATATCTTCATAATCAATCTTGAACGAATCTCCACTCGCAGTGATAAACTGATAGCGTTATTTAATAAGTCAAACAATCATTTTCCATGAAACAGTTGACATAATATACAAAGGATGCGTATAATGGTGAGCCTTTATACCTTTAAAATATAATCGGAGGTCATCTTAATAATACAATAATGTGTGCATGATGATATGAAACTCTTAAGTGACTGGATTTATCTAGATTAAATTCCCTAGACCCAAAACATTTGACCCAGTGTGTGGTATTTTTATAACTCCAAAATGCTGCACGAAGCTTGCATGAAAAGCCTCTTCCTTTGCGTAATCCACAAATTTATAGATATTATATTTATATTCCTCGTATGAGTTTTTGATGAAATTTTTTGGATAGTTTTGTTAGGCTTTCGAACGGATCTTGTGCGGTATTATTAAATGTGTAGAATTTAAAAGGAGGTGTCACTGAAAATATGTACTTATTATATATATAAACCTGCATTATTTCAAGGCTCAACTTGTAGTAAGTTGTAAATATATAATAATAATTATATAGTACTCACGACCATCATGTTCAGGAAGCATCTAATATACGAAGCTAAAGATTGATGCATCCAATATACGATAATTTATATTTGTACAGTTTTTTCTTTATTACTTTTCATGAAATAATTTATATTATTTAAATACGACTTATATATTGGATGCAGCACCTTACAAACTAATTTAAAACTAAAATACTCTATTTGATTAAAAAGAGTCGCCGTTGAGTTTCTTGTATGTTCTACTCACGAGCTCAACTTTTCACGAACATATGGTAAATTCAGTAATTTTAAAGAAATATTTGTAGTGACGATTCAAAGGCGTTTAGTTTAAGCCTAAAAGTCGAATAAAGTATATTTGACTTTGACTATAACTTTGGCATTGTCCACCAGTGCTCTGTGAACGGATCGATCACTTGGCGTTTCGTAGAGATGTCCGTTCACTATGTGTCTTCTATCTGGATGTGTGGCGTTCCTCCACAGTGCGGTTTACATAGATCTTTCTTCCACGTTCTGCTATGGCATAAGCTTCTTTGTGCGATGTTTTCAGGACGATACGAAATGGGTTCCTTCAAAAGCGCGTACAACTTTCTTAAAGGCCGGCAACTCCTGTGATTCCTCTGGTGTTGCAAGACAATGTGGGCGGCGGTAGTCACTTAAGAACCCGTACGTTTGTTTGTCCTCCTTTTCCATAAAAATAAATTTGTCCGTGGCGTAATAGGTAGAACATTTGACTTACACCACGGTTCCCCCGGTCGATTTTTCTCCGCCACATTCCACTGTGTTTTCGGTTTTCCAATTCGACCCGTTTAGTATGTAAACTCGTTTTTCACCCTCCTCCTCCACCTCCACTTGTATAATAATGTTTCCTATATCAATGAGGTCTTATCTTGAGTTCCACTTAGGTGGTATATGATATGAATGGTAACCCTACCATTCAGTTCAAAGTCCTGACAAAAAGTCTGGCATTTCGATAAAATTCCTGACTTTTTAGTTGATCTCTTTTAGATTTCATTTCTCGTAAAGGCTTATTTGATACGTTAATATGTAGTGTTATTACAATATTCTATCTTTTTAAAATAAAATCTCTAAAAGTCAGGACAAGTCCGGACTTTTAGACTTCTAAACGGATGACGGATGCGTGATTGATTGGATTGAGTAATACGCCTCTAGGCTTCACTCGTACCGCATAATGTGGTAAGCGTTAAACGCTTTAGGTATTACAAGGAGGCCACTAATTGGTAGTGCTCCGCCAGCGCAAAGAGGCACTCCTTAGAGTCCTCTAAGCCTTTCGGAGCCTCCTTAGCCGTTCGGAGTTTCCGTGCCAAGATGGAGATTTCTTTGATATCAACATCGCCCAGTGATGCGTAAATCTCTTCCCGGTCTAGGGGGCCTTGCACCCCTTATTGAGGCTGGGGAGGTACTGCCCGGGCAGGAGTAGGCATTGAATGCCTGAGAGGACGGGGCTGACTGCCTCCATGAGCTGAAGAGTTGAGGCCCGAAAGTTTTATTCCCCATATGAGGCAAATGGGATTGGGAATTAGTGGCTCGGTTGGGTGGCCTGGAAGTCTGTTTATTTGCTAATAAGCAGACTGTAAGCGCCTTCACTAATCTAATTCAAACTCACTTTACAAACTTTGCTCTCTTGTCGAACAAATAATTATTTTTCAGCCATTATTGGCTATCGTCAGCGTGATTTGCCTGAACGTCGATCCATTTTTCGGCGTTGAAAATGGCGTTTCCGGTTTGCCGTACTACAGGACCGTAGAGGGGGCTACGGTCGCCGTCGCCACTACAGCCGCGGTCAGAGCTACGGCAGAGACCGCGTAGCTCAGGGTGCGAGCGGTTACGGCGATAGTGAGTTCAATGACGCGGGCCATTCTTACTACCACAACAGGGGACAGCATCATCATAAAGTGACAATCGTGAGTATTCTATTTCTAAGGCAGCAGCCTTCGGAGGGGCGGAGCAAGGAATTCGTGGTATAGCCTTCCTGCCCGCAGAGCACGCATGCGGGAGGTGTTATCTCATCGCGAGTGCGTTTGCACTCTTGCTGTGAGGTTCGAGGCACTTTACGCACCTGGAAGGGGCGGAGCAGTTAGCCGCTGCGTGACCATACATCTGGCAGCGATGACATTGGCCGGGGAAACCTCGTTTGTGTAGAAATTCCACACGTATATTGGAGAGCCCACACACGGTGTGCTCTTCTTTGAAAAGTTCCCTGGCTTCAGGAACGTTAGTTAATATTACTAACGCTAGTGACTATTTCTTCCCGGTACGGCTGTACATATTATTTACTCGACCGGAAAGCCGTGCTTGATAAGCTCCTCCTATACTCGTATGATCTCATTATGGAACTCGTACGGGAGGCCACCGAGGACAGCCTTGACCTTGCGCTCTTCTGGGAGCGCATCGGTGTGATAAGACACGTTTTTACGTAAAAGGTCGTTCGTGGTCGGTACGACTATGCGTATTGCCTTGCCTGTATTTGAGGAGGGGACAGAGTCCGGGGGCAAGCTTGTTGTTCCTTGACATTAGTCAAGGAACATTAGTGGTTTAGGGGTGGAAGAGGAGATTAAACTCTTCTGGGAGGTCACGATGCGCTTTGACTGGCGATTCTTCCTGGACTGAACCAGTTGGAATGATTCGCCACAGGGACGACAGGGACGGAGGGAGGTGTTAACTACAGAACCGGTGAGTGTTCCATTATCAGAGTCCTCTCAAGAGGAATGGACTGTCCGCTTCCGGCCGCAGGAGGCAGAATCTGAACACTCCATGTCCTCAGGGAGTAGGGCATGAGCGTAGGGCTCATTGGGGGACGTGGGCAGCGACGGGCTGACTGGAAGTGAGGGGCGAAGTGAGCTTCGAGAGGAAGTCGGTAGATGGGATATCGAGTAATTTTACTAATGCCACGATCTGGGCTAGGGTATCGTTGTAAAGGTCCGCTGATGGATCTCATACTGGTTATAGCCGCAAACCGTCACCCTAAGGAAAGCCCAAGTGCAATGAGATCGGGTCGTCCGGTTTCTCTGAGACCAGGAGGCCTGAGAAACGCATCTGGTCAACGTTAGCTGAGTTAGTTGTCACCGTTAGGTATCCTTCAGCTCAAACGCGATGACACGCACCTCACTTACTACGGTAAAAATTGCAGCAAAACAAGCTGCGGACCGGAACGATTCGACGTAACCAGTCAAACTTGACGGAGTGATACCTCGTAACACACATAGCGGAACTGCGTAGCGTAGCACTGGGCGTAGCTTGGCGGCTTAGAGGAGTGAGCACAGGCGCAGGACACTCTGGCTAATATAGGGCACGACCGTCTACCGTAATGATGCTACCAACTGTAGTGCCAACTGCACTACAGTAGTGCCAACTAACAGTTGGTTAACTAAAGATCTGATTATTATATGCTATTATAGTTATTTTTAATTATGGTGATAATTATATTAAATATTATTTAAATATTAACAGTCAAGTTAGATGAATGATAGAATTAATTGGGATATCTTATGACAGTTCATGACGTTGGTGGCACTTGTAAACACATCAAGCTGACAATGGTATAATATAAGCTAACAATTTGTTTTAAGGAACAATACTTTGATTACCTCAGGCCAACGAACCGGTTTGATTTGATGAGCTTTGTCTGAAATTCTCTTCCACTCTATGCACTTAATTGATCATGTTTCTATTGACTACCATTTCCAGGTATTTTAAGCTTTATTGGCTGAAAATTTCAATTATTATGAAGTGGACAAATTAACAATTTTTTATTTAGTGCCAAGTTTTATTTAGTTATTGTTTTTTATGAATTGATAGTATTTAATAAACATGATACCACAAACATCAGATCATTTATACGTTTAGAAAGACTGTGACAGTTCTTAAATAGTCGAAGAAAATTTAGGTTTACTGTGAACCTCTATTTTGAGCAATGCACGCACTCTGACACAAAATGACATACAAAGCGAGAGTGTAAGACGTAGCTTATCACGCACACTAAATTATTAAACAACAAGGACGCTCATTCCATAGCTTTGTAGTACGTGGAACGTCCAAAGCTCCTTGTAAACCGCAATGTGGAGTACCGCCACACATCCAGATGGTGGAGATTATATCCTAATTTGTGGTGTTTCGTAGCGAAGGTGGAATTCGGCGGCAGGAATCAGATGAAACAGCTCTTCGGAACACTTCGCGCCTATGCGCCTTTAAAAAAACGCGTACACCTTTCTCTAGGCCGGCAACGCTCCTGTTATTCCTCTGGAGTTGCAAGAGATCATTTAACATCAGATGAACCGAATACTCGTTAGTCCTCTTCTTCCATAAAAACAGCCCACTGACATACATGCGGACGGACAGCCTAGTTATAATAATAGGTACTCCGTTATTAATTATATTGGTGCTAAACATCACTATATCAACTGGTTGGTCATATACTATCATAAAATCTAACGCGACTGGCTAATGACTAAATATTTCTCAAGTAATATTTAGTTTGTGAACTTTCTCAGATGTAATAGAAACATAAACAGTTTGGCAAGAGTTGACAGAGCTTGATTGAAATAGCAGCCCAGTTAATTAATTCCAGATAACTCCTTACTAACTGTATCACAATTATATTTTGTAGGCTTTTGCAATGTTAATAACATTATGAGTATTTACTTTGTATACGTGAGTGTTACACATTTAAATTAAACATTTTTAAAGGATTAAAACGCGTGTAATTGTAACTGTGATTTTTGAGTAACAGTTACATTTTTATTATTATTTTAGTTTCATCGATGTTTCAAGATCTTTCCAGATCTCATTTTCAGAGGGACTGCAGATGAGATGAAAAACTCATTTCATGTCAATCTAATGCAAAGGAGTTGCACAGGATGCTGGCTAAATTATAGGTTACACAACGGCGTCTATGCCGTGAAGCAGTAATATGTAAGCATTATTGTGTATCGGTCTGAAGGGCGCCGTAGTTAGGGAAATTACTGGGCAAATGAGACTTAACTTCTCATGTCTCAATGTGACGAGCGCACTTAAGTGCAGCTAAGAATTTTTGATTTTCCAAAAATTCTGAGTGGCATTGCATTGTAATGGGTAGGGCATATCAATTACCATCAGCTGAACATCCTGCTCGTCTCGTCCCTTATTTTCATAGCAATTAATGAATTAATAAGTAAATACACCATCACACGAAGTGGAGAACGGCTTAGGTCAACCAACCAACCGGGACTTGCAAAGAAACGGCGCACGGAGGAAAATAAAAAGCATTATCGTGGAAAAGGATAAGTTTCCGTTCTAAGGAGCAAATGTATTATTTAAATTTAATGGGAAATAATTGAATACTAAGTACTGGGAATGTCACAGTAGAGATAAAGAAGTGTGAATGAAAGATTGTTGGCTGTAGGTTGCTTTGATTAAAATAATAATATTTTCCGCGATACTTTTTTCTTGGGTTGGGTTGTTTTTATTTATATTACAATGAACTTTATGTCATCATAATAACTTTGTTATTGTTATCATTACTGTGCAAATAATAAACTACCATAAGACCGAGAAAGTTTATTGAAAATCAGTGCCGTGTTTGTTTAGGAATAAAAGGCTCTCCGGCCATTTTGTTGAGCAATAAAAATACCGAGTCATTGAACTTGTACTTGGAACTTATGTGACGAAAACCTAGTGCCAACAAATGAACTTCATAATGTTTAAAAACAATAATTAAACTATTTTAAAATTAATTTAACAAAACACTATTTCAATAATGCACAGTATATATACTCATTGAACTTTTCACTATATCCGTTCAATTTCACTTATAAGATATACACAGCAGTAATGTTGACAATACGTCAGATGTATAGCTACAAATATACAGCTGTACCTAAGCATTTCGGCGACGGAAACTCACAAGATTTCACCTATCCAAAAAGTGTCTAAATGTATATATTTATTTACTTAGTTTTAATTATTTATTTATCGCGTGCGCCAGTCATGAGCATGTCGGTGACGCGAACCCATAAGATTTTCCCGTACCAAAAAGTGCCGAACACGGCTCAAGATTCGGCTTAAAAAAAGTTAACAGATACTTTGCTAAATAACGCCATCTATCGATATGAATGTACTCTGACTTCAATGACGTTCATGAAATTCAAAGTGTATATCCACGGTATGGCTAGCTGTAAATGGTGTCAGGAAAATTCGAGAGATGGCAGCTCTTACAATCCTCTATAATAAATGGACCAATTTTTATCCTAGGTAACTTTTAAAGCTTTGAGAACAACACCAGATGTCTGTTATTGCTAATGGATTTATAGTATCACTTTCTAAGCAAGTATTTATCCCTTACTTTCATTTTTAATTTAAAAGCACTTAGAATATAACGTGACATTAGAGAATTTACTATAATGGCCTTTGATATTAAGTTAATTATTTATTCACAGATTAAAACATTGAAATCCTGCGTAAAAGGAATTGAATGTACATCGAATTGTTGTGATCTCTTTCTTGTCAGCTAAGTAAGGATGAGATTTAAATGAAATGTATTTCTACATCAACAACTTTTACGGTATTGAGCTTCCACGTACATTTCACTCCAAGTTCTTAGGTCTTCACTTCTGCAATTACTTCAGACAGGAGTGCTTATAGCAACCACGTTTATGTTTAGTTTGGGATTCTATCTAAGGCATGCCTTGGTGTATGATCAGGATCTCTTTATAATGACTTTTCTTATAGAAAATGAGGAATAACGAGCAATAAGTACATACGGGTAACATGATAGTATAATATATGATCAGTTTGTTATTTTAAAAGTACATAAATACTAGTGATATTTATAAAAAAAATATTTGTACCGAAATTTATGGTCGCACTAACCCAATCGTCAAAGTTGGTAAGAACGTTGGTACCTCGATAGGCGCGGGTTCAATTCCCGTATCTTCTTAAAATTTGTATTGTAACCTATATAATATGATCTCAAATTCATTGATGAATCACAAAGTCATTGTTGACTTTTCAAAGCGCCAAATTAACATATATATTAATCCGAGAACTGAAAACACATTAGTATGTGGCGAGCGAGGATTAAAGGACTACCATGGTGAGAATCAGCGCGCCGAGAATCAAGAACCTACAGCTCCGCTAGCCCTTCATCATCATCAGCCGGAAGACATCCACTGCTGATCAAAGGCCTCTCCCAAATATCTCCATGACGTCCTGCTGCCATGCTGATCAAAGGCCTCTGCCAAAGATCTCCATGTGGTCCTGCGCCGCCCTCATGCGACGTATTCCGGCGATCTTGACCGTCAAACTATGTGCCCTGCCCACTGCCACTTCAGTTTCGCAATCATTGTGGGTAACGCTTAGTGTATGGAAAATTCTTTTTCGGTGTTTCATCTGCTAATCGATAATCTTCACTACAGATTTATGTTTGAGAGTCACTCAAAGTAGTACCCCGAATACGGTGAAGGTAGTTGTTTTTAAAAATCCTGGAGTTACCGGTAGCAAATGTATCAAATCAAAGGTAGAATATATAGCGTTTCGAATAGATTTATTTATATTAAATAAAACATAAGCTGTTTTAGTTTAATTGTAATTGGCGTAAATTAAAAATCATTTCGCGGGAATTAGAGTCACGATCGTCTTAAAATGCAGGTATAATTGCATTTGCTTTAAATGTAGCGTTAATAATACAAAATATTGTTTAATAATTAATAATAATAATAAATTTCGTTTATTTCAAAGATTACATATACATTATCTGTGGTTGAGACTTCCCAGTTAGTTGCCTGAAGACCAAGTGTCCTATTGGGAATATCTCGCAACTCCCTTAGCAGTTAGATATTATTTAATAAACAAGGTAGAAATAAACAGAAATGATTAAAAACCAAATTTTCCAATTATCAATTATCGCACAATGAAAACAAGTCTGAAAAATGTGTGTGTGCATGTGGCAAACCCATTTTGGACCTTAAATTAACCTTAAATTGAATAGATATAATCTATACAATTTAATGTATAACTCTAGTATCAGCTATAGCTCTGCTGTGATTCTTGTAAGAACTAACATATATTATGCTACGCTCAGTAGATTACTTATCTTGGCAAATGGGTTGTAAATCAAGACACAATCTCATTTTCTGATAACATGGACCGATGAAAGTGCTTTATCGGGATCCTCTTTACCCTCTTATTACTTTTAATCATTATTGATTTATGGTTTGTTCGAGTATCTACATAAACTTAAAATATATATTAAATTTGAACATATATCATTCGGAAAATGTTGTATGAGAGCGCAACCTTAGTAATCGTAGAGAGGCTGTTGTTTGCGCTATTAAACCCGTCATTTGGGTCCATTATGCGTGCAGTGTTGGCTAGTCATTCCAACCAGCCCAGCTCCTTCCAGAAGTTAGGTTTAAATAACTATTAATACTATTCTCATTAAGACCTATTCACTTACATGAGAAATAAACATTTTAACAATTAAAGTAGGTATTTACAAACAATGATTTTTGTAGGTATAGAATGCAATACAATGTTAAGCAAATAGATAAGACATAAAACAACTCACTTATGTTATTGAAACGTTTCATAATTATTGAGAACTACCTGACGCAGCAAACGTTGTTTTGCCATATAAACTGTATTGATCTTTTGCTTGCTAGTTGATAAGAGATGGCGCTAGTTGTATTCATTAGTAACAATCACACATCTTTTATATTTTGTATAATTCACACTATAGTTTTATAATTTATAGCCTATTTGTTATTCTGGTGTGTAAGCTATATTATTGTAAAGTATCATCAAAATCTATTCAGTAGATTTTGTGTTAAAGAACTTCAAACATACATCCAGACATATAAACTTTCAGATTTATAATATTAGTTGGATATGCCTTTGAAGGCTCGCTTTAAAAGAAGTCAATGTTTTGGTATTTCTTATTTCTGAGGGCAGTTTGTCATATATCTGAACTCCCTTAAAGGTTATTGTCTGTTTTCCTTAATTACTTCTAACATTGGCAGATCAATATGACTAGCTCTTCGTGTAACAATTCTAGTTAAACCCTTTTTTTTTAAAGAAGTATGTGTGAGTGTGAATTTTTTTATTTAAAACCTTGTAAATGATTAAGCATGTTCTGAGTGTGTTTAATTGTCTGATTGCCATAATTTTTGTTTCTGTGTAGATTTTTTCAGTTGAAGTTAAGCAGGGATAATGAAACTATAGCTTTACTAGTTTATTTTGTGTTGTATGTAGATTAACTAATTTCGACTCAGAATCAGTTTCAGAACACTCCTGGGGTGTTCGACTGACAAACCTTGTATTCACTAAGTTTTTTGCCCGTTGGTTGGCAACCCCTGCACATTCCAGGATTACAAGTAACTATCAATTATAATTTTTACACCTCAATCAATCGAACTATAAGTTTGCATCCTCCTTGACACCAATCATTAAAATGATAAACGCTTCCTTCTTCTCCTAAATACTGAATTAATTCTCTTGTGTTTACACACAATAATGAATTAAATTCATTGCCAGTAACATAGATAAACTTAAGTTAACTTATAAAGAAAATCGTATAATAAAAGAAACGGAAAATTCACATCTCCAATATTTACGAATCGGCGAATACCTTCCCAACGGCTTAAGAAACCACTTAATTATTCGCAGCGTTGAAGATGTTTAGATACATTATAACACTCGAGCGCTATAAACGCTTTATCATCAGCTGTCATTCCCTGTTTGTTTGGCGTTTAGTTATTCAAGCTAACAAAACTGCTGACATCGAGACCGTTGGGGTGGCCATTAATATTTCATTATTGTATCGTACGCGCGATACAATGGCCACTTTGTTTTTATGAATTAGTTAACCACAATTTTGCTGAAACCCGGCCTTGGATTAATGATATTTTGTTGGGCTCTTTAGTGAGCAATTAAAGTTTAATTCTCTGATATGAATATTTTATTGTTACCCTGGGTGGTCCGCGTAAAATATTCTATGTGCGTAAGTTATAATAAGCAATTTAGATTTC
This sequence comes from Leptidea sinapis, assembly GCF_905404315.1. Lineage (NCBI taxonomy): Eukaryota > Metazoa > Arthropoda > Insecta > Lepidoptera > Pieridae > Leptidea > Leptidea sinapis. The sequence continues at coordinate 26,693,895 of NC_066265.1, forward strand.
AACATCTAAATTATTGCTTATTTTACTAAAGTATCAACGTTACATTTTCTTTAAATGACCTATCTTTAGTCAGAAGCTTTTAAATGGTGTTTCAATCATTAAATTAAATTTATTTTCTTTGAACTTAGAGAATGGTAATTTTCGAAAATTATAATATGAATTTACAAGAAAAAAAGAATCGTACAATTTCAAGTTAAATTTACAACATAACAGTGGTTATTTAATCAACAATAACTTAATACGAAAAATTAAAAACTATAACATCGTGGTTGTTTACCAAGAATACTGGCAGCAACCATAATGAAGTACTTTCCAGATTTTTTTTTTGTGGAATAGGAGGACAAACGAGCGTACTGGTCACCTGGTGTTAAGTGATCACCGCCGCCCACATTCTCTTGCAACACCAGAGGAATCACAAGAGCGTTGCCGGCCTTTAAGAAAGGTGTACGTGCTTTTTTTGAAGGTACCCAGGTCGTGTCGTCCCGAAAACACCGCACAAGGAAGCTCATTCCACAGCTTTGTAGTACGAGGGAGATTGGTTTCCAGTAGCCCTATAAAATGACTCGCCATTTTGAAATTATTTTATCCACTCCCAGTGGCAACCGTCTCGGCACCATAATATGCCAAATGCACCTCAAAGGTGTCAATTTATTTGGGAGTAATGGAGGTGAGAGTTTTGAAGGAAAGAACCATTTTTCTAATTATAAAATATAATATTCTTATGTATTATGTGACTTTGTCAATAAAAGCATGATAAAACTTACACAAATTGAAAAATCCGCGACATCCGCGTTTGAAAGTAATGATATTGCACTTTTCCATCCAAGAAAATTGGTAAGGAAATTTTCAAAAGCTCTAGCAAAATATAATTTTCATTTTATTATTACATTATTAATATTTAGTTTATACTCTGAGTTGCGATCTTTTGTTTTAACAATTTCATTATTAATAATTTTCCAAGTACATAGTTAGTGATTATATTGTTAGAGTTTTTATTTTATTTCTTAAGTATAAATATTTTGCTTGAACGGAACAGGAGAAGTCGCGGGTTCGAGTTTTGTTTTCAAATTTTATTTGTGTAATTTATACCACAAGTGAGAGTGTTATCATTAAATATCAACATCAATAAATTTATACAGTCTTTTTTTCTATTTTTATATAACACTAGTGGACCCGACAGACGTTGTTCTGTATATAATAAATAAAATAATGTTTTTATATGAATTTGTCAATAATATATCATAACATCAAAAATTACTTCGTAAAATATGCACCCTGCTGTCGTAATGAAATTGTTTCCCAGCAGAACTGTCAAACCGTGCGTCAATAAATTCTCTCATAGAAATTATGTATGGACACATCAAAGGAAAATCAAATTTGTTGTTTTTACTTAATTTAGCAGCATTTTCCTATTTATTCACCTTTTAAACCTTCTCTGGACTTCCACAAATAATTCAAGACCAAAATTAGTCAACTCGGTCCAGCCGTTCTCGAGTTTTAGCGAGACTATCGAACAGCAATTCATTTTTATATATATAGATAGATACATAGATAATGCAGATCAATTAAAGGTAACTATTTCGTAGTAGGTTCGTAACCCAACGGAACCCTTATTGGATCACTTTGTTATTCAGCCGTCTGTCCGTCTGTAGAGACCCTTTTTCTCGGTTACGCGTGCAGGTATCGAGTTGAAATTAAAACGATATACAGTAACTCTACAGTTTCAAAAGCTGTGAAATAATCAAACATCTGAGTTAACATTTAACTTTAGCTTTAAAATTTTGTAACATACGATTCGTGTTTTTCTAGATTGAAATCAATAAACTACAAAATACTTACTGATGATTTTTCATGGACAGTAGTGCGAAAGCGCTCTGAATCGCTTTTTTCTTAGAGAATTTCGCTAGGCCGCGGAAGTGTGTCGACGCCAGGGAGACATCGCCTTTTGTAGACATGTTCACCCTGTCCACCTGTCATTGTCACTGTCAACACTTTTTTTATATACTTATCGTTTTTTTGTTATGAAATTAAGGGACGAGACGAGCACGACGTTCAGATGGTAATTGATGCGCCCTACTCATTACAATGCAGTGCCGCTCATGATTCTTGAAAAACCCAAAAATTATGAGCGGCACTACAATTGCGCCACCTTGAGACATAACATGTTACGCCTCATTTGCCCAGTAATTTTACTAGCTACGTCGCCCTTCAGACCGAAACACAGTAATGTTTACACATTACTGCTTCACGGCAGAAATAGGCGCCGTTGTGGTTCCCATAATCTAGCCGGCTTCCTGTGCAAGGGAGCCTCCCACTGGTTTATAAAAAACTCTTAAATGAAAGCATAATGAATAAATAAGAAGCAACATAAAAGTGGTACAATATTTATGGAATATCTTTTATTGCCTCCGTTAATTGTGATCATTACTTGAAGTCATTAAATGTGAAATTACAGCAATTTAACGAGCAACCAAATGTCTGAAGGCATCGGCATCGTAGTGGATGTTTATTACGTTCATTTCATCTTCACAGACATTTTAATACTTTTAAGAAAATTGAAAACTGAATGATTACAGTAATTATTATTTTCATTTTACGTCGTCTTTCGGGCGTTTACTACCGTTGGAGTGCAGGGGGCCTACTCCTAAAATCAATATTCGATATATCGTGGCATTAGTCGTGTCGAATCCTACTCTTAGTTACATCGTATTCAATGTCGAAACGATGACTGAACGAACGATACATTTTTTGATATTATCGGTCCTAACCCTACTATTAGTTAAAAATGTCAGAGACGATATTCGAATTTGACAAATAATCAAGCGTCACTTTTACGATAATCTCAACGACACCTTCTAGGCTGTCGTTGTTATTATCGTTTCAAGTTGTATAGATATGTTTATATTATTAGAATAATTATATTTGATTTGCTATTCAACAGGATTTTTTTTAATACTAAGTAATTTAAGTCTATTTGTTGCTCGTTTATGCGTAGAAAGTAATGCAAATGGCCGCTTGAGAAATAGGAAGTCGACGAGAAGCGTTGAGTTACTTTTTTTACTTTTTATTATCCACAAGTTTTGTATTATTTTGTATTAGTTTAATACATAAATATAAAACAATTCAAAATACAAAAAGCTTATTCGAAGTGGTCTCTACTGGCTGCAATACAGTCCTTTAAACGTTGAGGTCAGTAATTATCAATAGAAGCACACACTCTTTCCATGGGAAAATTCTTCAATGCCATTCGTACGTATTGTCTTAGGGACTCTAAATTATTCATAATATATATTATATTCATTTTATATATATAAAAAATCATACTCAAGCGGATTAAGATCGGGACTAGACGATGGCCAGTCTTCAGTTCTGATGAATAATAGGTATAGGTAAAGATATAAGAAAGAATACAGTTGAAATATGAACTTGTCTCTTTTTGAAGTCGTTTCCAATAGCAATTTACATTTATTAATACAACCCCGCCAGTAAATTCTGTGAAACTGTTAATTAAAATACGCCCACGAACTAGTCAATTCAGATTCTGGAGAAATTAGATCAAATTAATACGCCCACCCTATCTAATTCATTATATATAATGTAGCTGTTTGAATTATAAAAATAAATTCTTTTTTAGGTTTATAATATTGCCTGCCTACCGCTGCCTAAGTATGCGTGAGAGAAAGGAAAGGAGAGAAGTGGGAGGCTCCTTTGCAAAGGATGCCGTCTAGATTATGGGTACCACAACGGCGCCTATTTCTGCCGTGAAGCAGTAATGTATAAGCATTACTGTGTTTTGTGCATTGTGTGTGTTGTGACGTGCGCAGTTCTAGTGCCGCTCAGATTTTTTGGGTATTTAATATTCCTGAGTGGCACTGATTTGTGATGGGCAGGGCGTATCAATTACCATCAGCTGAACGTCCTGCTCGTCTTGTCCCTCATTTTCATAAAAGAATAATAGACTGGCGCGTTAACGCGTTACGGCGTTACGTTACGAAGCGGTTCACCCTCCCATAACAAGTTATAACTTCAAAAAATATTTGAATGACGTATCGTAGATATCTTTAGCTAAGTAATGGACTATTGTTACTATTATTTCTCTCTCTGGGGTACTATTACAAAAAATAATCTAGTAAATAATATTCTCGGTTGCTACACTTGATAGAGCGCTCGTGGTTGTAATGAAGTTTTGTAATCAGGGGTAGATGTGCCCCAGGGCATGATAGACTTAACACATGATTGGATTTGGTACGGCCGAACTATCAGTCGGTCCAGTTGGCGTCTCGCATCTATTGGTACGGCGTCGTACTCGGTACGGACCGGACGGTAATAATAACAATTTTGTATTGACACATACGAGTTTGCTTTTTTGTATTGATAACAATGCGACATACAATCAAATTTGGTCCGCTACCAGACGGCGTCCGATGGTTCAGCGGTACCAAATCCGAACATGGCTATCATCCCCTGGGCTAGAGGTTATTCGAGTGCACTCATGCGTGGTACCGTCCACAGCAAATTTGAGTTGAACGGTCCATCGCGTGAGTGATCTTCCACGGGATCTAGTGCCTTCCACTTTACTCTGGATAGCAGACGCTCTATGGACTGGATTCCTCACATCCATAAGTGTTCGAATACGTGCTACTGTACTATGAAAGACAGACGCTGCTTCAAACATTCCTCTTCTATATTCATCTAGGTATATTGTTCTTTTCAACCTCTAGCAATTTCCATGGTTCGGCAACATACAGCAGATATGTGTACATACCAGTGGGAGGCTCCCTTGCATAGGATGCTGGCTAGATTATGGGCTCCACAACAGCGCCTATTTCTGCCATGAAACAGTAATGTGTAAGCATTATTGTGTTTCGGTATGAAGGGTGCTATATCTAGTGAAATAACTGGGCAAAGACTTAACATCTTATGTCTCAAGATGACAAGTGCAAATGTAGTGCTGGTCAGAATGTTTGGGTTTTTCAAGAACCCTGTGGCGGCAATGCATTGTAATTTCAGGGCGTATGAATTACCACCAGTTGTACCCGCTGTTCGTCTTGTTCTAAAGAATAGTCATAAAAAAAGAACATAATAAAGTTTAAGTGAGAAGTTAAAGTTGTTAGGAACACACTAGATAAGTTTGTGTCTTACTAACTCGATCACTCTTGCAGGCGCGATGCTACTAACTCAATTATATCTTATTTCAAGTATATTTGAAATGAAGACATATTAGTGGGATGCTATTACTAATTATGACAGTAATCACAACCACCATGTTCACAAAGCATCCTTACAAATACAATGAATTCAAGGTGTAAGGCGAAGAATAAGCAGAAAACACGCAAACATGGTGTTTTTAAATAAGTTTTGTGGTGAAAAAATAGCATTTCAAGCTATGAACACTACTTTATCATGTTACACATATCCTTAAGTCTTATTTGTCGGTTGCTAATGCTTGCTGTTGGTTATAGTTAACGCTACCGAGCCTTTTTGGACTACCACATTTCTTTGAAGTTAAACAAGTTTTTTGGCATGGCGTGATGCATTTTTTTCGTACTTCTCTCAGAAAAGTTATTCTTATAGCTTGTACTTTTTTGTGTAGGTTCATTTATTCAGATTAGTAGTGAATAACGAGGATTGTATGCATATAAACTGTTTTCCACTCAAGAATTTTGAAAATATTGGCTTTGTTACATAGATGGCGGGCCGGCAGCCGTGAACTCATATCGCTAAAGGTCGCTGGCATTTAGTGTCGCCTTAAAGGTTGATTCATCCAAAAAATTATAATTTATATTTACACATTTTATTCTTTATTACTTTTTATGAAATATTTGAAGCTTACAACGCTTTTAATTTTAAACATGATTCATATTATATTGCATGAAGCACCTTAAAAACTTATTTAACTTTTACGTGGTCCTTTAGTTTCTTGTATATTTTTCTCACGATCTCTACTTTATTCTATCATATGGTGGATTTCTCGCCCGTCACGTAACAGTGTATCTATTTGATGCTTTATAAGGTCAGCAAGGATCTATTGATTCTTCTGGTAATCCGAGAGGGCTCAGGTAACCTGTATATTCAAATTCAAATATATTTATTCAAAATAAATAGATTCAATATCACTACTACTACTACTAGATCGTCAAAAACTACCACCCATTCAAAAGAGACTGCCTAAGACCTGAGAAGAATGGGCGCAGGAAACTCAGCGGGCTCGTCGTTCAATAAACATTTATAATTAAAGAGCCTGAGGGTGTTCGATTTATTCCTAGTTATCCCAGTTTATGCCATAGTAATCTTTCCCACACAAACGTTTTTTTAACAATTGTTTTAAATATCGTAACACATTAGTTTTGTACATTTTCTGGGATCATATTGTAGAAGCATATACATCGCCCAACAAAAGACTTATTAACTCGACCCAACCGAGTAGTAGGCATAACAAGTTTATGTTTGTTCCTCGTGTTAACATTATGAATGTCACAGTTTCTAAAAAAATACTCAATGTGCTTATAAACTACAGATACATATAATGCGGGTTTGTTGTTTTTTTTTGTAAATAAAAAAAATATTTATTTAATTTTTTATTTATTAGAAAAACACAAACAGAAATACATAAACATGAGCAGACAATGAGTTCTAAGAATTATAATACATGTATTGTAAACCACGTGTTCCGGTGATTTTTAACAATATTGCGTTATCTACGCTTAATGATACTCTCTCTACTGTAAAATATAGATAAGCGTTCTAAATTAAAATTAAATTCAAAATCATATAAATTTTTAAGCTGGTGTTAGTTGCGATCTGCAACATGAGCTATCTGCTGGTGAAAGTATCACACACACATCTTATAAACAAGAAAATAATAAATATTTGTACTGATAGACGACTGCAAGACGAGACTTCCAGTCTCGTGTCAGATTTTGGCGAGTCAAGACGTCCTGAGGATGCCTCGTGTAGAGGCGAAACACGTGTTGAATTGTTTAAAGACAAATATTGCCGAAATTAACACTAAAAAAACTCAAATCATTTGGATAGTTATAGATTTCCGCAAAGTAACGCCTACTTCAATAAATTTTAAATTATTGTACTATTAAAGGGATGTCAATGATGAAATATTATGTGTGCATATAGTTTGTATAGTTTAACGTAGAGGATACAGGGGAGAGAGTGTAGGTTAATAATTCGTAATTGTCCTGTGTCAGGCTAATGTTTCCAATATCGACATCGCACGCTCCTATTTTAAGCACGTGAAAAGTAAAGGGGGTGAAAGGTCTTGGGGTGTAATGGGGTGCAGTGGAGTGGGGTATTGTCGGCATTCAACAGGCAACGGTCGATACAAGAGTCGGCGCGTAGCTACACGCCTCGCTATACCGTACTATATCACACTTGTTACTGCCACCGTTTCTTATCAGAAGATTTTACTTATACATCTGTGGTGTATCGATGTCTGTCGGTATTGTTTGATATTTTTTCTTTCGTATTTTACCTGTGTTTTTGTAACAACTTTGTGTTTTGTTTGTATTTCTGAGCGTTTTCCGCTAATGCATTATCATAATACGCGATTGCCGGTAATACAAAGGAATTCGCTGAAATGTTGGGAGCTTGTGGCAAAAAATGGCTTGAGATTTCTTTGTAGTATAAGGGAGTTTGTTTAGTGGATATTACTTACTACACTTGCGCCGCTTCTTCTCTACTAGAGCGCCATTTGTTTCCGAAGCGGTAGTAGTATCTAGTAGTTATTAGAAATGACATCAAAAAGAATTCTAAAGGTATCAATTTTGAGAAAATAAATGCCTATTATGCCTTTACAAGTTAATTGAAGTCGGTACATATTCACGATGGCCTTTTATGTACCTGTTGAGGATAAACACATACTATTTCCAACATTAAAATTTAATAAATTGTCATCTGATTGGTAAAATTGAATGTACCTCTTCGTAGATTTATTATTATTACGTCATAAAATCCAAATTCCAAATAATTTATTATTTATTTGTAATCATTAGATACTAATTCTAGGTTTCCTAACACCATACATAGATATTTTATTTTCAGTAAAGCATTTTATTTTCATTTGTTAGTGTGATAGAAAATGCATTTTGAAACAATTAGTCATTTTATTTGGAGATGTCAAAAATGCCTCAAGCTTTTTTAAAGTTTTTTTTTTTATGGAATAGGAGGACAAACGAGCGTACGGGTCACCTGGAGTTAAGTGATCACCGCTGCCCACATTCTCTTGCAACACCAGAGGAATCACAAGAGCGTTGCCGTTGCCGTTGCCAATCACAATTTAATTCAAAATAAGAAATTTCACTATTCTACCACATAATCTCCTAGTGCTACAAAGAAATGACCATGCTCTTATTGTTTCCGTTAATCTAGACTTGGAAGAAAGCAGAAGCAGCACTGATGATGTCAATGATAAGTTATTACATAAATTAATCCAAGGAGTACCAAACTGAGAGATAAAGTTCCCTTCTTAATATTTCCCAGACACAATATTGTGACGAATTCCCACAATCAAGTACTGGTGTATATTAAAACTGACTAATTTGTAAAACAATAATAAATAATCATTAATTCATTACAATATATTCTACTAGAATCTCAAAAAGAAAGAGGTAGCCTACATACAAACCTTTCTACATGTCCGCTTTGAATAAAAAAGCATTGTCTGTCAATATTTGTGCGAGAAATATATTTAATTTTTTTAACTGTGGTTACGGTTAAATTCAGAATTTTATTGTTACTTAGCTGGAGTAGTTTCAGTAGTACTTGTTTAGTTTCATTTAGTATACAATTAAAGATATCTATTACACAAATTAAATTTGAAAACAAAATTTATGACGGATGCAGGACTCGTTCCCGCGACCTCTAGGGTTCCGTGCGAGCGCTTTTTCCACTGAACCAACCGTTTCGGTGTCGTTGATAAATCATGTATGTATTGTTCAACACTCAGGTTATGGCTTCATCTACACGATCTACTTTACAGATGATAACCTACCTATCCTCCATATTTGCATATTAGGAAATTTACTTGAGATTTCGCTCTTTCAAATCTAAACAACTTTTAATATGTTTTTCAAAGTGACTTTAAAAAAATTACAAATTGTTTGTGTAATTAACCCCAAAAAGTGAGGGTTATCACTTTAAAAAAAATAGCAAATTGTAAAGATATCTATATCTGGATGTTGCAGGCAAAGCTTCTCCGTAATAAATCAGTTATAATGGAAAAACCAACCGACGCGACGTCCTAATAACAAAAATGCGGTGTGAGAATTTTTGTTGGACATTGATTAGAAATGAAATTTACTAGCCACCAAAGTAGTAATTATGCAGTGGACGCAAAATCAATATTTATGGAGGCCATCAATACATACAGTCGATTACTTAATAGCCATCTTAAAATGACAATAATAGATTAAAATTGTAAACCATTTTCATGAATAATTTATGAATCGATTTGGTGACCTCTGTATATCTGTGTTTATGTGCTGTATTAAGTTGGAAAATGAAGACTGCCATATTAAAAACTAAAGGAAATTAGACGTAATTGAAACTTTTTTAATAATCGAGAAAAAATAAAAACAATTTATATAAATTATGCTTTTTTTATTATTAAAATAAAAATATAATGTAATAAAAAAACACCCTTCCTCCCACCCCCTCTCCCGAGAGGAAGTGTCTCGGGGAACCGAGCTTAAATCTGCCACATATACTAGTCAACCTGAGTTGTAACTTTTTGAAATTAACGATTCAACTTCACCCCTTCTCCGCGTCTGGCTGTAATTCGACATGCAATAATGCCGATGGACGAAATAAAGTGTGTGTGTACTTATGTACGCACGCAAGAAGTTATTCTTCTTTGGCGTAATAAAACAAAAAGCCTTAAAAAATATTCCTCGTGATATCTTACGTTTGTACAAAAATCAATATTGTAATAAAGAAGGTTAATTTTCTTTGATTTACGCGAGTTTTACACATTTATATAAAATACTTTTTAAAGCATTACAACGCGTGTAATTGTAACTGTGTTTTTACATTAGATTTTTGCGTAAAAGTTACATTTCTATTATTATTTTAGTTAACGTTTCAAGACCTTTCCAGATCTGGTCCCCTTGAAAACGAGTACCTATATAATAAAACTAATGAAAGTATTTTTATACCGAATAATTAGTTAAAAAACGTGTAACATCATCTTCAAATTATTTTTATACACTTAAGTTAAAAAAAAAAAAAATTGAAGTTCAGTAGACGTATGAGTTACTAGAGGCTTGGCAGCTAAAGTATTGATACGAGACCGTGTGCGCGCGCATTGTACTAATTCACTCTGATAAGTTTTCCCTAACGCGCCAAAATAAGTATAACTTGAGAGATTTAGGCGATGAAAACAGGTTAAAGACTCACATCTAATCTTATTATCAATTGCCGCGGGAGAATCAATTGACATCGAGCCTGCTCTTACAGATGTTATTATTATTAAAAAAGACATTGCGAGTGTGACGTTCTATACATATAGACAAATCACGTCGTATAAAAACAAAGTCGAAATATGGATCATGCTACAAATTACACCATAATAGGCTTCGACTAATATGGTACATTGCCGCATTTACTCCTGCTGTTTAAAATATTCTTGGTCAATAAGCAGAAATATAAAACATTTATTCAGTTCAGGTTTGATTCGGACAGTGACAGTTGACACACGACTAACGAGAGGAGTGTGCTTATATTGTCTTTAAGCACACTTTTGCCGTTCCGCTATCAGACTGCGAATGATATGTCCTTATGTATAGAACATCATTGCTCGTAGTACTTATTTTTAAAGATATAAGAAGAAGGCGATACTGACACCTGACTAGGTAGACCGTACGTTTCAGAAAAAAAAAGAAAAAAAAAAGAAAATTTACAGATTATAGTTCCATTCTTAAGTTTTAAACATTTCAAATATCTCTTTCTTTATATTATACCCTACGTGTAGTCTATATCTTTTGATTTCTATGCATATTAATACGATCTTTGTAATGGGACGTCTCATTAATTTTATTATTATATTATTAGATTTATTCTTAATAATTGTTTAGTATACATCCTGTATACTCGATACATCCTGTATACTCGATACATCCTGTATACTCGATACTTTGACTCTAGATTCTAAAATTGCGAAGTACAAAAGCTTTTAGAGAATTGTTGCCTGACGTTCGATATAAATCTTCTTGAAATTTAAGACAAACTTTCTGTTATAACAATGAAACATGGCCGCTGAATGAAAAGGCGTTTTATTAATTTTTTATACACGATTCAAAGATATTCTTTCTTCAATTATTGTTTTTATTATATCTTAAAGGAAATTTATACACTTTATAATTCTTAGTGTTACGGGATATGTATTACGTACCTAGTACATTGTTCAATAAGGTGCGAATGTGAGCTGCGATTCATACGAGGTTGTTATTTTAGGGCACGAGACGAAGTCAAGGGAATCAATGTACTTGAGTACGGAATGGCACTTTCCTCTAGGGAAAAAAATGGAAGTGTGTACTTTACAAAGTGATTTTGGCAATAATATGTAGGTATTTATGAAATAATCATCAAAATTTCTGATGCGGGCATAATTTTGATTTAATAAATGTTATTTAAAAAAAAATAAACGAATTAAAATAATATGCACATAACTAATTCTTATTGCAGACTTTACAACAATATTATTCGATCGATATTAACATGAGAGACACCGTTTATATCGGAGCTAGTCAAATATGTCAAATCCTGCGAGACAGTCATTAAGAATGCTATTTTTGGAACATCTTTATCGACTTCATAAGACTTGTAATATTTTTCATTACAGCGAATAAGTCTAGAGCGGCGGGACTTAATATAAATCTTTAGTCCTTTGCGCGTACCAGGTAATTTATTTAAATTAACGCCAGTAAATAGAACTGCCTTTACTTTATATGTTGCCTATACTATCTGCAAAGATAGCAAAACATCAAGATAAACAATTTAAGTTTGTTTTCCGTGAAAATGAAAAATAATTTATTATAACGTGAAATCAATATAACTATATTTTCTTTCATTAACGCAAGTGTTAAACATTTAAATAAAATACTTTTCAAAGAATTGAAATGCGTGTAATTGATACTGATTTTGACATAAGTTTTTGCGTAAAAGTTACATATTTAATATTATTTTATTTAACCGGACTTTTCTTGATTTTCTCAGAGCACGTATTCAATGTAAAATGTAATTTTTACGCAAAAACCTAATGTAAAAATCAGTTTTTATTATACGCGTTTTAATCCTTTTAGAGGCTCCTTTGCACAGGATGCCGGCTAGATTATGGGTACCACAACGGCGCCTATTTCTGTCGTGAAGCAGTAATGTGTAAACATTACTGTGTATCGGTCTGAAGGGCGCCGTAGCTAGTGAAATTACTAGGCAATTGAAACTTAACATCTGGGCTTTTCAAGAATCCTGAGCGGCACTGTTGGGCACTAATGGGCAGGGCGTATCAATTACCATCAGCTGAATGGCCTGCTCGTCCCGTTCCGTATTTTCATAAAAAAAGTATTTCATGTAAATATTTGTCACTATTCACTATGTCACAATATGTCACTATTATTACAACTTACAATTATTACTTAAAACGCCTTATAAATAAACTTGGTATAATTTATACCTGAAAATAAACCTAGAATATGCAATTGATTTATTCGGACGTATAACGTTTCCCGCGTTTATAAGCAAGCCTGATTGACTTTCGGAAAACTTCAAAATTATCATTGGATTGAGAGTGATGTCAGTGATAAAGTCTAAAAGCTTATTCTTGGTTTATTCTCAGGTATAACTTTAAACCAAGTTTATTTGTAAAGACGTAAGTGTTTATTGAATAATATGACCGTGTTCATACATGCGTGTAGGATATACATCTAGTAATAAGATCAATGTAATCATCCGATGTTCGCGCCAGCTAGATTAATACTATTATATCTCAGGTCTTAGGTCTCTCATCAATACAGCGTTTAAGAGGAAATATTAACAGCAATTTTATCATACATATTATGTTCTCGACTGTTTTCTTCTTGTTTAACCCTATGTCTTAACCTTAGATATATAATATTTTTAAATTAGATATCTATGTAAGTCAGTTTTACTCTGTTATTTTTTGGCTATCATAAATGCTAGAGTTTGTCAAACAGTTCTTAATGCTTAAAACGGTTTAAACTTAGATAAATTCTGCGTCTAGATAGTCTGTGAATACGTCGAAAAAGAATAGAGGTGAACTGTTAACCTCTATTTTCAGAAACACACGCACACTAAAACAAGGTGTCAAGCAAGGCTTAACAGAACATGTGGCACGTCAACGTCGTAATATAAGTAGTATATGTTGCCGTTGCAATTACGCCTGCGGTATCTGGTTGGAGCGCAGCGGAGACCAATCCTTAATCTACGAATGAAGTATTCTGCGTCATTGCACTTATAAAATGACCTATGTATTTAATATTATTTAAGGAATTCTCGTGTTACAAAATTGTAGGGCAATTGTTGGAAAAGTAATTTCAATAGAAACAGCTGCTCAGCCAAATGTATTTACTCTATTTTTGAGGACGTTAAGTGGCTTAAAAGCTTCTGAGCCTCTGAGACTCTTAACCAATTTAAAAGACTAAAGTCTGGATATCTTCAAATAATGAATTATATACTTTGTATTTGTAAAATCAGCGCTGAAGTTATTAAAAAATGCTATGTACCATTGATAAAATTGATTCATGACCTACTTTGCCGATAATTCATTGGAAATCATAAAACAGTTAGGTTTATATTTGGACGAAAAATATTGTATGTCAATTGATGGACTGTCCACTGGCCTGTATAAATACCACTGGACAGGCTATTCAATATATTTGACAGCAAATTTTTTGTGCCTGTTTCAATCGCCACTCGCGAGCGTCCAGAGAACAAATTTTGACGTATAATACAAATGGCTGTGTAGGAACGTACAATACTATTTTTGCATTTTGAATTAATTTAGTTCGTTTTCCGTGTTATTTATACTTCAAAATACAACCCAATAAAGTACACATTTTTTTTGTAAATAGTTTCCCACCATCTATCGATGTTTGCTGAGGTTGTCATCATTAGTTTTAGTACGCAGACTCTCGCTACATGGCCAACAGCGCCAAAATAGCGAATACCAAACAGGCACAAGAGCACTTTGACAGCCGCTAGTCCAGTAGTATATAGTAGAGGTCAGTGTGGACTGACTTATAAAATGTTAACACTTACTTAGGAAATGTACGTTCAAGCGAATTTCGACCTAATTGCTTAATAAGACTGTAGGAAATTAACGTTAAGCTGTGTTACGATTCAAGTTTGCCGATTGTACTGTACATATTTTTGACATATAACGATAGTAAATTAAATTTAGGTGTCCGTCTTTCATTTCAGTACTGTTACAACATAAAACTAAAAAAATATTGCTGAAGATCTTCCGCCATTAATAGTTCTGAGAGAATAAATCTGCTTATATATCATCCTGGAAACACCGGGCGAGGAAAATTGACCGTTTTCCATTCAGAATGTTCCTTGAAAACCGCATATAGCCGTTCCTCCACAATATTTTCTATGAGTAAATAAAATTAGTTTGTGCATTATACACATATTGATATACAATTAGATTGTAATAAATTTACTCAAATGTTTTGAGTTTTCTTTAGTGTTAATTCCGCCAATATATAAATAAATTTACCCAAAAAAATTGTGTATTTTTATAGTAAATTATAAATAAACTCGTGCACCCACGGTTTGCTGGTACAGACATGAACTATGTGATCAAGTCTATATTCAAGAAGACCTTAAATTTTTTCGACCTCTAAAGAGACACGTTCCGACCACGCTCCAGGCATATCTCTGATGTGTAGGGTTAGCTGTTATACCGTTATGATAGGAGCAGGCCAGACTTAAATATGATAGAGTTCCATCCCTGTTTCAATGCGCGGGAGTTATTATATCCAAAAGATAATATTAATATTAATTAAGTACTAAATAAAAAATATAAATATTTTCTATTGTTTTCTAAAAAGTTGTTTAATTTAAAACAATAGAAAACCCAAGTGAAATTAAATATTAGGGGATTTTATGCTAAGCTTGTGAGTTTTAGAATATCAATACTTATAATGTAAACAAGCTGATACACGAGGGTAGCAATGATAAGGATTGTAATAATATTGTAATCAATCATATAATTAAATTTTGTCGAATGGTGTCGTATTAATCAAGGTTAAATAAGCGACCCCGACCTTAAGATTGATCCGTTGGAGCCTTTGTTATGATTTCATTAATGTTACCTATAAATGAAATGAAATAAATAAGCGCGCGTTCACACGAGCGTGGATTTTTTCGGTACGAAATTTCCAGCGAAGCGCGCCAGCGCCACTTACTCCTCACGAACTTTTAAATTTATAGTTTACCAACCGCGACTTCGTCCACGTGGAATAATTACTTTGGGCAGCATTTTTTATATTTTAATATAGTTACTTTGCAAATAATACACATACAAACTGCTGTGGTTAATACATTTTTATTAACTACCAACTATAAAACTTTCATCCCCCTTGTTCATCCTCACATAGGTCAAAATGTCAAAAACGCTGGAACTAATATTTATTTATTTCTTATCAAGTGCCTAATACAAAGTTTTATGGTGTCATATTCGATAATGATGATCTTTCAAACAAACATCCGATATTTCAACCCAAGCAAAGTTTTTATTCGTTATAAAAAGCCTATGTGTTTTTCCAAGCTCATGTGTATCTCTTTATTAAATTTAAACAAATTCAGTTCATGGTGGTTTAGTCGTGAAAGCGTAACAACAAACTTACATTCACATTTATAATATTAAGCAAGGATGTCTTTCAGATAAAGTACATATATTATCGATATGAATGTACGAGGGCAAGCTTAGGGGCCGAATAAAAACCCCTTCGCGCACACACCGCCTCAATTTCCCCCGAACCGCCTCTTTTTGATATACTTTTTTGTGTAACCTATAAGACAATATATTTTTTTTAAGTTACTTATACTTTTTTTTATAGAATAGGAGGACAAACGAGCGTCCCTGGTGTTAAGTGATCACCGCCGCCCACAATCTCTTGCAACACCAGAAGAATCACAAGAGCATTGCCGGCTTTCAAGGAAGGAGTATGCACTTTTTTTGAAGGCACCCATGTCGTATCGTCCCGGAAACTCCGCACAAGGAAGCTCATTCTACAGCTTTGTAGTATGTGGAAGAAAGTTCCTTGAAACCCGCACTGTGGAGGACCCACCATCTGGATGTGTGGTGGACACATCCAGATGGTGGTGATGATATCCTAACTTGTGGCGTGTCGTGCGAAGCTGGAATTCGGTGGGAGGAATCAGGTTAAACAGCTCTTCGGAACACACCCCGTGATACATGCGGTAGAAGACACACAATGGAGCGACATCTCTACGCAACGCCAAGTGATCCAGCCGTTCACAGAGCACTTACTCATACTTCTTTTGGCCCGTTAGGGAAATTATACTAGAGTGAATTTTTACGATGCGCGCACACCGTCATATTTGAATCTACTGAACCACAAACATTGGACTATAATTAAATTAAATTTCAATTTATTGTATAATTTTTTTTCATATATTGTTAAGAAATAATGATATGATAACGATAATTATTTACCGGTTATTTAACTATTAGTATTGTTGTATTTAATACCTTATTTACAACAATATCGTTCTTTCTACTAGCAATAGCACGATGAGATAATTGTCTTAAGGATTTTTGTTTTGTTACGCCAAAAAAGAATAACTTTTTGCGTGCGTATAATAAGTACATACACACTTTTTTTCTTATTAAATGTAAACAGAGAAATTGTGTAAGTGTGAACACTCCAACAAATTGTTGCACTTGGGTGGTCGTGAGCGACTCCGAGTGGACGCGGCCCGTGCGTCGATGAAAAGCTTGTGCGAACAGCCCGCTTTTAAATCGTGCCATATGAACGGGCCCTAAGCAATAGAAAGTACGGCGCTCCAGAATTCACCTTTATTTATTTTTATTTCATTATCGAGGTAATTCAACGATTGAGATTTTATTTCTAATGAATTATTATTCAATTTCATTTTCTGAAACTTAAGTAGTTTTTGTTTCGAATTTAGCTGCAACAAGCTTTAAACATACACACAAATATTTATTAAATAGTGCTTTATTATTACAATTGAGTTATTTTTCGTATTTCGAATTTAAATAAGAAATGCTATATTGGTAAAATATACTTCAGTTTTATTTACATGAATAGATATTCTAACAGAAAACTTTCTTAAGATAAATATTCTGTTGGTATAATAGATTTTTAAGAGCACAAAATTTGTAACTTAGTCTTTCTCACGCACCTCTTCAACAGAATTATCACAGATACCAGCTACATGGCGTGACAACTTTCTTGTGCCATTTTATAAAAATAAGGGTACCATAAGACTATGTGGAAACTATAGAGTAATCAAATTAAACTCCCACACCCTTATATCTGGGAAAGAGTAATTAGCAGAAGCAGTTCCATTTAATCACCAGTGTGACTGAAAACCAATGTGGCTTTGTAAATGGTAAGTCTACCACCGACGCTATCCACACAATACGAGTACTTATGGAGAAGAAAAGGGAGAGTAAGCAAGATCTACATATGGTCTTCATAGATTTAGAAAAGGCCTTCGACCGCGTCCCCAGAGATCTTATTTGGCAGTCCCTGCGAGCTCAGAACGTACCAATGAATGGCTCGTACAACTGGTGATGGACATGTCAAGAGAAGTGAGAACTAAGGTGCGCAGCCCCGCTGGTCTGAGTGACCAATTTGACCTGGAAGTCGGCGTGCACAAGGTTCAGCTCTCAGCCCATTACTCTTTAACTTAATGATGAACCACATTACAGCAGACCTGCAGAAAAAGCCCCCATTGAACATCTTGTACGCAGATCCCATAGCCCACATTAATGGAGACGTGGATTCTCAGACCTACCAAGTACCTATATCGTACTACAATAATTATTATTGTATTCGGTTGCCATTGGGCAACTTTAAAGCGGTTTTGTGGATGGAACAAAATAATATAAAAATCGTGATAAAATAAAAAAAATATATTTAGGGGTGCTTTAAAAATATATTTTGGCCGATTCTCACACACAAAATTTCTTACAAATCGGTTCAGCCGTTTCAGAGGAGTTTGGTAATAAACACCGAGACACGAGAATTTTATATATAATATAATACCTGTGTTTATAATTTAAAATTAGAATCGTTATTAAATCGCTATTCAAATGAACGGTAAAGTTGAAAACCGAAATTAAAACAGGACAATATATCGATTTAAATATAACGACATCCGCAATCAAGGCAGGGAGGACTGTTCACTCCTCCGGGTCATTATGGAGGTAAAACTTTATACGCTCTGAGGACTTTTATCTGTCCCTAACGTTAGCTAAGATCTCGTAAAACCCTTACTTTACATCTTCCTTTCGTAAAGTACAGTAAAACCGAGAAAGCTTAAAAGCTATCGTATAAGTGTTAATTTACCAGCACGGAACGCTAAATCACTGTCCAAAATCAAAGATATTAAAATATAAATATATATTTTATAAAATCTAAATATCTAGAACGAAAAGCAAAAACCGAAATATTAATTTTTATATCATAAGCTACGAGCTACAAACATTACTACACTGAATTATTTTAAAACTACAGCTGTTGAATCATCTCCATGTGTCCATCAGTCCAAGTAGGCATTATGCTTAATTTTTTTTGTGATAAGAGATGATGACACGAGCAAGACGGTCTTCTGGTATGTGTTACAACAATACAGTGAGCCATCCAGAGGAATTTAAGTTAAAGGTGCCTCTTTGTTTCTGTTTTTGAGATTGAGACTGTAAATTTATATTAGGCATGTAGAACAATGTATTTAATTATAATATATATAAATAAAAAAAATACACAGTAGAACAGTACTCTAACTTCATACTAGAACGCACGCACACATACACACGTCTTACACGGCCGCTAAGCGATCTTGGGAAGACAAGACTTTAGAGTGCCACGCCGTACGCCGCCGAAATTGGTCGCTGTCCGAGTTAAATTAACTGCGCCGCGTCGTCAATGTTTTTGTATGTACCAACCCTAGCGACATGGGTATAAATTATGCGCTACTGTTCTACTTCTTGTAGGTATTGTGGTAACCAATCTATCCATGAAAATGCAGTGTTGCTCAGGTTTCTTGAGAAACCTTAATTTGTAAACAGTGATGCCACGATTGCGCTCGTCACCATAAATAGTCCATAAGCTGGCAGTCTTAAAATCGAAACACTAATAAAGAAACTAACACATACAGTGTGTGGAATGTTCCATAAACCTCTTTTGTAAATTGTGAATACATGGTAAATAAAAACATAATAATAAATACTTGGATCGTGGGGCCTAGAGGCGCAGAGAATGTACAAAGTACTATCTACACGCCTCGCTAAGAGCTACTGGAAACGCAAGCGATGGCAGATATTTCGGCCAACGTATCAGCCTAGCGAACGCGGAAATGCTGCCAGTATTCTTGGTACATTTCCCCGTAATGATAGTTTTAATTTAATTTTCGTTTAGTTTTAATTTAATAGTCCTGGAAATATGATACCAATTATTTCTTCAATGAACACAAGCACAATAGCTTCGTCATGAATGCACTAGTAAAAAACTGATTGAAATATCTCTGATCTCATAAAGTAGCAATAATTGAAACCTCTATTTTAATGAAATTTTCTATTTTATGAGGTCGTCTCACTTTCAAACAGCAAGAATCATGGAGAGATTTTATTATTTTATAAAATTTTATATAGAGATAAATCTTAATAAGAAAGGGTCTAGCATAGCTGAAGACAATAACAGTCAAATGAATTTATTAACCCGTTTGTCTTCAAATTTAATTAATTGACTTGAGGCTCCTTTAAAGTTTTACACGGCGATTTTGTACCGCCTCTGGAATTCAATTTTAGAATATGCTTAAAGTTCACAGCAAGTTCGGTCATTTTATTGGGGGAGAAAAGGCAAGGACGGAATTCAATCGCAAAGAAATATTTAAACGAGTTTAGTCGGTAATTGGCCTCTTTTCACTTTTGCCAAGTCGAATTGAGGATTCTGCCTTGAACGATATCTCGCATTGAATTTATGTTAGAATCGTTACTGAATCACCGTTTACAAAATTCAGAATGTTGTAGAGATAATTTATTATTTATACTATATTATATATTTATTTATTTATAATCGCTTATAAAATGTTCACAGAATACCTTTATTTATTTTTGGTGTGTGTGGATGATGAAGCATTTTTGACTTACTCGTGTAAGGCATTGACTATTTGACGTTTGAGTATGTTTGTTGCATCATTTTACATATTATATTGTTATGATTTGTAAATCGATGGAAATGTAAATCTTGATGTAAAAGAGTGGCAATGAGTTTCTTGCCACTTCTTCTCATTAGCTCAACCCATTACAAAGTAGTGGTAGATTCAATAAGAAAAATATTTTTTTGACATTCATAAGTGTTACATCCGTGACCTACATGAATAAAGTGATTCTGTTTTGATTTGATTTTGATTTACTTTTAGGTAACCTTACTTTATAAGTACATCCTAACTAATATTATAAATATGAATGTAAGTTTGTTTATTACGCTTTCATGAATTTTGATGAAAATTATTACAGAGATAGACAAGGGCTTGCTAAAGGACATAGGGATGAAAGTCCGTTATTATCGAAGATAACACCATGAAACTTTGTTTTTAGGGACTTGATACGAAATAGACAAATATATGTTGGAGCGTTTTTAAAATTATCATCTGTGTAAGAATGAAAATGGGGATAAAAATTCTATAGTTTGTAGCTTAGAAAATGGTATTAACCACAGCAGTTTCTATGTGTATTATTTGCAAAGTGAGTATATTAAAAAAAAAACAATACTGCGCAAGTAACTATTGAACGGGGACGAAGTCGGGGATAAAAGCTAGTATAATATATTATGTTAGGAGTCGGTATTTTTTTTAGATTCTTTTTGAGCAAAGATTATTTAAAGGTGGAGTAAATTTTATAGAATGTGCATGTCATGCTGAGGTTTCATTTTATTTCAGACAGTTAGCAATGAAAATCCTGTTTCACCTGAGTAGTTGTCTACAGTACCAGGGCTTTTTCATGTGCATTGCTCAGAACAGAGTTCACAGATAATTCTGCCAAAAAATTTGTGAGACTCACGCGCTACAATTAAAGAAATCCTTCTTATAATGCCGTTTGGGGAATTGTCGGACTTACATCTAGACCTCCCGTGACGGCCGTGAATTACTTGGTCGATTTAAACATTTCTTTCATCAGTAGAATAGAAAATTATCATGAATTTGATATTTATCATGAGATTGAGAGAGCGGAATCTTGTTAAAAAAACTCTACTGATCTTAATTCAAATAAATTATAAATACTTCCTAAATAAAATTCATTAATTATTAAATATATAAGTAAACGAATTATATAAAATATTGTTAAATAAACCTTTAGAAGAATAATAAAATAAAAAAAATATAAGATTTAAATTTCTTATTCTAACACATTTAGCAAATGTAAAAATAGGTTAAAATGGTGGCCAATTTTGCAACATTTGCTGTTAAAAAGAGCAATTTGGTAATTCTTAAACCGTCAAATTTAGCCTAAGCGAAGTCAGTAACACCAGTCTAGTTCAATATAGTATTGGTTCCAGGTTTAATAAGGATAAAAAAATATTTTTATATAACCAGTTATGAAACGCTGTTTAGCTGTTTCGGAGATATATAAAACAGACTTGTATAGGAAACTTTATAAGTTAGTATTCTGTAATAAGTATTGTGTAATAATTCATATGCATTTAGTTATAAGCATAAAGGCATTTATTTTCTCAAAAGTGATTCCTTTAGAATTCTTTTTGAGGTAATTTCTAATGTACTAAATACTACTATCGCTTCGGAAACAAATGGCGCTCTGAGAGAGAAGAAGCGGCGCAAGAAACTCTCCTAGCATTATTTTTTTGCGCTCTTTTCAATAAAAATATACAATATTATACAGTCATTTCTATCGCTATAAAATAATCACAATCTAGTCCCAGGCTGTCCGATCATTTAGATATTCAGCTGGGATTTACGACAGATCCATTTTTTATAAAACATTTAAATTTATATTTTCATAATGCCTGAACAGTGGCTGGGACTTTATTATAGAATTGTATACATTTACCCTTAAAGCATTATTTACATACAGACAATTCCACTGATATAATATATGGAGTGGATCAGTATCGAAGTAATTGTATATATATTTGGAGCGAATTGTATGTATTATGCAGCTTGTATATGTAAACACCCGAGGGTGTTTGCGAAATCGATAGCTCTGCAATGAATAATTAATATGGATGAAGGTCTTTTAAGGATTCCATTTGGTTGGAGCTTCGATTGCATACACTGCTTTCATTTACACGAGTAAATAATAAGTACCTTACTGTGGATTTGAGCTCTGGGTATAAAAACAAATAAATAGCCTTTGTAGGTACAATATTTAACACAGTAATGTGCTTATGATATTTTATGTTACAGTCTCTTGTTGGTCGCATTCCTCATTTCTGAAGTTCGTGTCCGTACCGTAAAATTTTTGTTAGGTTGGTCACTAAAGCCTTCCACTCCTTTCGGTCCTCGGCTTTCCTTATTGCGGTCGTAAGTAGTAGGCCAGTGAGTGTCATGATCTGGTCTGACCAACGGCTAGCTGATCGTCCGCTTGGTCTTTTGCCCTCCACTTTGCCTATGACTATTAGTTTGTCTAAATTACTGGGAAGGCGTCGGGCAATGTGGCCAAAATATGTTACAGTACCAGAGGCATACAATTTCATGCTTATCATATGGAGTTCGTCCATTAATTTGTAGGCTATATAAATTTACATTTTATATAGTTTCGTTGATTATTGCGAGTATAACACATTTTAATAAAACTGTTTTAAGGGATTAAAACGCGTGTAATTGTAACTGTTTTTACATTATATTTTTGCGTAAAAGTTACATTTTTATATTAGTTAACCCGACGTTTCAAGACCTTTCCAGATCCCGTTCATAATTAAAACATTTTTTTTTAAATAAATTGTTTTAATCATTTAAAAGTGTTTTATTTAAATTTATATTAATGTTTAATCGGCAATAGAAAAACTTTGTGAATATGTCAGCTGTTTAATTATTAAAGAGCATGAGATGTTGCTACGTTAATGAACTGTTAAAAATAAAATTGAATTAACGAGGATAGTACAATATACACTATTGTACTGTCCTATGTTTTCATTTTCGGAGTGAAGACTTTGAGTGAGACTAAGCCGTGAAACTCGAATATGTAATGCGCGTTTGTGTAAAGCTATTTCTATTCGACAAAGGGATAAGGAATAGCAATTGTAACATAACTTAGCGTGACATCTCATTATCATTCATTACCCACAAAATAATTTGCTCAGTGTACCTAAATAAGTTTTCACTTCAATTACAATATTCGTAAAACGTAAATTGTTTCAAATATGCCCTTGAAATAATTAATTACCGTCTAAACTTTCTAGTACGATAATTCATTTTACTTGTATTCCAAACATTTATTTATTATCCTATAACTATGATTTATAACGTCACTGGTTAATTTCTTCCTTCTAAACTTTAGTATCGCATTAATATTCATATAATTTTGGCGCCTAGACTTCTTGATATTTTGTCTTGATGGCTGTGGGTGTACATAAACCTCCGGGTTAATTTATTGTTGCCGTGAAAGCAATAATGTTCTTAATATTTATTTTTAGTATATAGGTATTCACGGGCTACTTTCCGCAACTCGACGTCTGCTATGCGCCTATTTCGCGTTGTAGGGTTGGGTTGGTAATCTTGCCATCCCAATTCCTCAAGGAAGTTACTCAAACCTTTGATGTCACCCATGACTTCGGGGAGAGTCCTCGGTAACCCCAGGTGTTCGGCCTGGTATGGGGCCACACTACGGCACTCCAGGATGAGGTGTGTGGCCGTCTCTTCTGTCTCCCTCCAAGCCCTGCACAGGGAGTCCCCTGACAGTCGTTAGTGACACCTATATTAAACAGACGCTTGTTAAAGAGGCCGTGACCCGTTATTACATGAGTTATCTTACGTAATCTTGATCGTGTGAGTTTCACCAGCTTACGAGAGAGCCTCTGATACAAGCATGGTAGAGCCTCTTTTGCTTGTCTGCATCCACTCATCTCCGTCCAGTATTTATTATGTAGCTCCTTGGTGTGCTGCCTTATGACTGATGCAGGTCAACCAGAGGGGAGAGGGACTTTTGGATATTTTAAGTAATTAATTGTTCACCAGAATATACAAGGTATCTCAAGTAAGGAATTAGAAATTGAACTGTTTTTGAGCTGCTGTAATATAGATATATTATGTATTACAGAACATTGGCGTAAGAGTCATCAGCTCCAGTTTAGTTTTAGAGAACATAAAGTAGTCAGTTCGTTTTGTAGAAGTAGGGCAATACATGGAGGTTCCCTAATTATTATTAATAATAGATTAAAATGTAAAAATAGAAGAGATATTGTTAATCTCTCTATAGAACAACTAATTGAGATAGCTTGTATAGAACTAGAGCAATTTATTATTGTAAGTGTATACCGCCCCCCCACTGCATCATATGAACAATTCCAACATAGAATGAGGGAGGTACTATCAAAATTTAGCAAAACTAGCAAGTCAATTATAGTGTGTGGAGATTTTAATATAAACTTGCTTGAACCTTCGGCCAATTGTAATAGCCTTAAAAATTTATTTCAAAGTTTTAATTTGTTCAATGTATTTTGGGAACCTACTAGAATCACTTCTACAACAGCAACCTGTTTAGATAATATTTTTTTCAGATGTTACTATTACTAGTAAACTCATAATTAATAATCTTCAGTCCGACCATAGTGGGCAACTTATAAAAGTAAATACAAGATTGGACAATGTCAGACCAAAAAAGGTGACGATTATACCAGTTACGGGTAGCCGTCTTGAGAGGTTTAGAAATAATTTGGTAAATACAATACCATTTTTACACTGTGGCGAAACTACTAATTTTCACCACAACTTAGTCTTCAATTCCTTCTGTGAGGAATTTGACAGGATTTTTACTCCAGTAACGGTGACAGTAAACAACAAACATAGTTTTAATGATTGGGCAACAATGGGTATTCACAAAAGTCGTAAACGCTTATATGACCTTTATTATGAGAAACATTACAATAATAGTGAAGAATTTAAAATATATGTAAAAAAATACTCCAAGCTCTTTAAAATAGTTTGTCATGAAGCGAAAACACGTTTCATTGCAGATAAAATTAAAAACAGTAATAATAAAGTAAAAGCGACTTGGAGTGTAATTAACAATGAAACTGGTAGATCGAATTGCCGTAACACCTCTATCTGTTTAAATATTAATAAACGCGTTATAAATTCGGAAATAGAAATTGCAAATGAATTTGATAAATACTTCTCCGAAATCCCGATTGTCACGACCAAATACCTTAACTCTTCGCCAAAAGCAGCATATGATATGCTTAAATTACACGTACTGACTTGAAATTTAAGTATGTTACAGGTAGCGATATAATAAAAATCTTCAAATTAATTAACCTAAAAAATACAAAAGACCTATGGGGCCATTCGACTAATATTGTTAAATACATACTTGACATTATAGCACCTGAATTAGCAATAATATTTAATGAATGCATAGATGAGGGTGTGTTCCCTGACCTCATGAAATACAGCAAAGTTATACCTTTGTTTAAATCGGGCAGTTCTTTTGACCCTGCTAATTTCAGACCTATTTCAGTGCTGCCTGTTTTTAGAAAACTTTTGCTTCAACAGCTACAAATGCATTGTTGTAAATTAATGAACAAAAATCAGTTTGGTTTCACTAGGGGCTTATCAACAATTAATGCGGGTACTAGACTCATTGAGCACATCTTTGACGCCTGGGAAGAGTCACAGGATGCATTGGGCATTTTTTGTGATTTGTCAAAAGCATTTGACTGTGTCCACCATGAAACTTTACTCCTAAAACTGAAGCATTATGGAGTGAAAAATAGAGCCCTAAATCTGTTAAAATCATATTTAAGCGAAAGAGTTCAGATAGTCGATGTAAATGGCAAACGGTCTTCGGGTAAACCTGTGGGAATAGGTGTTCCACAGGGTTCTATTCTCGGTCCTTTCTTGTTTCTTATATATATTAACGATCTACCGTTTGTGGTAGATGATAGCCATGAGATTGTATTGTTTGCTGATGATACTTCACTTATTTTTAAAGTGAAGCGACGTGCGGATATTGATGACGAGGTAAGCAATGCACTCTCAAAGATAGTACGTTGGTTTGAGACGAATAATCTGCACTTAAACAGTAAAAAAACAAAGTGTTTACGGTTCATTACACCAAACACAGCGGAGGTACAAACCAACGTACTTATAAATGACCAGAGATTGGAACTTGTGGACACTACGGTCTTCTTGGGTATCACGTTAGATAAAAAGCTTCAGTGGGGTCCACATATTACCCATCTACCAGATAGACTCAGCTCTGCGGCATATGCAGTTAGAAAGATTAGAGAGTACACGAATGTTGCGACCGCTAGATTATTGTACTTTAGTTATTTTCACAGCATCATGACGTACGGTATATTACTATGGGGTCATGCTGCTGACATTGATATAGTTTTTGCACTGCAAAAGAGAGCTGTTCGTGCTATATATCAGCTTGGTTATAGACAGTCTCTCAAAGAAAAATTTAAAGAAATAAATATTATGACTGTTTATTGTCAGTACATTTATGAAAATTTAATATATGTTCACAAAAATCGTCACCTTTTTGCTCTTAATAGTGATTTTCATTATTATAACACTAGAAATAAGGGATTGCTTGTAACTAATTCTAGTAGGCTTCATAAGATACATAATAGCTTTAAGGGTAAATGTATACACTTCTACAATAAAGTCCCAGCCACTGTTCAGGCATTATCTATAAATAAATTTAAATGTGTTATAAAGAAATGGCTCTGTCGTAAATCCTATTACTCCACTGCTGAATATCTAAATGATCGGACAGCCTGGGACTAGATAGTGATTTTTTTATAGCGACTGTACAATATTGTATATTTTTATTGAAAAGAGCGCAGAAAAAAGAATGCTGGGAGAGTTTCTTGCGCCGCTTCTTCTCTCTCAGAGCGCCATTTGTTTCCGAAGCGGTAGTAGTATCTAGTAGTATAAGAAATGACATCAAAAAGAATTCTAAAGGAATCAATTTTGAGAAAATAAATGCCTCTTTATGCCTTTTTTTTAATGTTACGTTACATGAATGTAATAATGGTAACTTCAAAGATCCTTTGTCTAGCCCTAGGAAGTTATACATTACAAGGGTAGGATTTAATGAACAGAAACGACTATGTATAAAATCGTTTTACCTCTAATAATTTAGCTCAAAGGAGTTGCATGCATATTTTGTAGACGTTAAAACAGGTAATGGACAGAACTCATTAGCACGTATCGTAGTGGAAGTGGGCCTGCCAAAACTGTTTACTCAGTGTCAATGTTAATGTGTTTTTTTCTTTTTTTCCCGAAAACTTTGTAGTCAAGTTTATGGAGGATTGTTAAAAAAACGTCAGAAACGAAGTTGTTACACTTTTTCTGTTACGCTAAATGTAATTAGATTGTTACTTTTTTAAATCTCGAGACTTAAGAAACAGGAGCAGACATAAACTTAGTAAATCTTTTGTGGGGCGATGTATATGCTTTTACAACAAGATCTCAGAAAATCTTCAAAACAAATGTATTACGAAATTCAAAAGAATTGTTAAAAACATTTGTGTGGTAAAGGTTACTATAACATAAATGACTTTCTTAATGATACCACAGATTGGGAATGGAGCAGTCACCCTCCGGCTATTGAATAATAAGTTAAATTGTAACGATGTTACATTGTAACCATATTTTTAATGAAAAAAAAAAAGAAGCCCGCTGAGTTTGTTGCGCCCGTTCTTTCTTCTCAGGTCTGAAAAATACTTTTTGGAATAGGTGGTAATTTTTGACTTTCAATAAGTGATATAATATTGTATTTTGAATAAAAATATTTGAATTTGAAAAGCCCTTCCAAATGGCTGAATCGTTTTGGCTTAAAGTTCAAGTGGTTGATGGCTTATTTCTTGAATTAGGACATATACTACATTTTATTATTTTCACAACCTATATATAGTATATTATTATAAACAACATATTCTAATGCCTATGGTAGAAATAAACTAAATTACAACGTACCCTTCCCAAATAAACTTGCTACGTCTTTAGAACAGAAGATAAAAATTAAAAATATTATACATTATATTATTAATGTGATAAATGTAAGTGATATATATATATATATCACGGACTATTTAAAAAAAGAAGGACTCCACGCCGTGCAATAATATTAGAAAGTGAAGCACCTTTATGCTAGTGTGTGTGCTGTTACGGGGTATACCAGTTACACAATTTTTTCTCCCTTAATTAATAATCATATATCCACAATCCACATATACTTGTATAGTATTGTTTTTACACTTACGTACGACGGCATTTTTTAAATATTTTATTGCGACGCAAACTGATCTGTCACAGACGATGGCAAATCTCATAATGGCGGCCGATCGGCTTGTATTAGTGTAAGTGTATGCGTAGGGCTATGTATTTACACGTTCACCGACTTGTTTTGGTTACTGTTATGTAAGGTGACACAGAGTCCTTATTATTTTACTCGTCCGTGATATATATCTTGATAATTACATAATAAATAGATGAATGCTATGAGCATGAAACACAAACATCCTGTATATATCGTAATAAAACTAACCTACCCTCAACAGAGAACAATAATACACAAATGTATATGAATTGAAGGGTACGAGTAAATAAGTATGCGGTAAGAGCTAGGTGTTTTTGTATGTAAGGTAATATAATAAGTTTGTAAAAATTAGAATAAATGTTAATTAGTTTAATGTTAAAAATAATTATAATAAATTTAAGAAGTCATATTGTAATTAGTTTTAAGTAAATGATATTATGTTATTTAGTTAATTTTTACTTTTGTTTCTCGAGTGTAGTACACAGTAAAACCCGAATGGGTTTATGTTTGTAATTAAATCTAAGTAAAATTGTAAAATACTTTTTTGGTGTGTAAATAAAAAAAATATAGGTTACATATGCTATTAATTAATAATAGTATTATAAGTTAAAAATGTTTCCTAATTTTATTATAAATTATTTATCACGTTACTCTGTATCTTCTACGCGCACAACGTCGCGGGCAACAACTAGTATGATATATATTTCGATGTTGCCACATTGACATTATAATAACACCATCAAACTCAACCATTCACTCACACTCAACGAAACATACATTTAGCGGTTTGAAAATCATAAAAGTGTATTTACTGGACCGCGACCGACCAAAAAACGAGTTCATTGGAAATTCGTTGGAAAATCATTGGTGGCTTTCAAGTCCTAATTGGATTCACGCAGGTGTAGGAACGGGACAATTCAATTTGTAGCTAGATCTGTATTCATTTTTATGAACGTTACCTTTTAAAAGCTCTCTAGGTGACGAAGCAGTTATTTTTACAAATTTTTCTTTTTTGTCTGCTCTACGTTAATGTAAAATAAACTTTATTTAAATACGATTAAACTAACCGCTTTTCAATCGTCATTATACAAACTATTTAATTTAAATATCACAAGCAGCACTCGTTCACGAGTTGACGCATGGGCCAGCCATCGATCCCGTCGCAAATATCAAATATTTGAAAGGAGATGACCCGATACACGATGCCGCCGCAAGCAAAGCCATTTTAGTGAGCATGCTATTCCAGTCCACTTGTTTTGTACATAACTTAATTTACTTGATAATAAAGATATTTTGAAATTGAAAAAATAGAATTGTATATATAAAATATATATCTTATTTGTAATATAATATATATCATATTAATTAATCAATGAAGACATAATCGTTTAATATATTGCTAATGATACATTGTTTGATATCTAATTACGATACAGGACCTCCATTGCTGAATTGCAGATTATCATCGTTATGTCTATCGATACATTATAATACCTATTAGCTATGTTAAAATTTAATGTTGTTAGCCGTGTTGTTAAATAATAGTAATAATAACACACTTTTACACAAATTATCTTGCCCCAAGTTAAGCATATATAGCCTGTGTTATGGGTTATAAGACAATCATATATTTACTACAATATACTTACTTAAACATACATAAATTCATATAAACATACATAAATACATTTAAACATCCATGACTCGGAAACAAACATCCATATTCATCATATAAATGCTTGCACCTACCGGGATTCGAACCCGGGACCTCTAGGATACAATGGCTTTTTGCCGATTGCCAGGCAAGGCAATTAACATAATATAAAAATAAATAGTAGTTAAAAAAAACGAAGAAACACCCTTTTTATAGAATTTTTAGTTTGGTTTCTTAATAATAATTTGCATTGTTGAATTAAAAAATTCTCTTTTTGGTATTCGAAAATCTTCTAATCTATACTATATATAATATTATAAAGCTGCAGTGTTTGTTTGTTTGAACGCGCTAATCTCTGATACTACTGGTCCGATTTGAATGATTCTTTCAGTGTTGGGTAGTCCATTTATCGAGGAAGGCTATGTTTTTTTTCAAAATTAGGGATCCGTAATAAAATTGCTATTTTGTAACACAAGGTGTAAAATCGAAAACCTATTTTTGCGTGCGCTGCAAAAACTATTGACAATAGAACAAAATGATGTACAGGCTATAATATAGGCAATATTTTATTACTTATAAAACTATCGCGTGAATTATACTTTATATGGCAAAACAACGTTTGCCGGGTCAGCTAGTAATTAGATAAATTTGTTGAAGATAATGGTTGAAATTTAAAATTATATTCATTTCCTGCCATATAGATGATACATGAAAATTATATAGATTACCAAATATTTATTTCGCAAATCGAAAAATGGAATAATTTTATCAAATTAATGTTATTGGCAATCTACAAAGTTGGAAAGAAATCTGACCGTTTAAATTGGGTCCAAATCGCGCCTTAATGAGTCGGATACAAACAATAATACATACAGGTGAAGCTAATAAAAAGCGTGTAAAAATCTTGTTATTTACTATCACTACATATTATAAAAAAAAGTCCTCCGCCGCGTCTGTATGTCTGTCTGTTCGCGATAAACTCAAAAACCGCTGCACCGATTGTCGTACTTGTGTGTCTTCACTAATGGATAGCGTGATTCTCAAGGAAAGTTTTAGTATATGATTTGTTTAGTTTTTGTATATATTTGGTGTAAATTAACGATATTTGTTGGAGGTGTCGGAAAATAAGCCGTCTGGGAGCTTTCAATGAAAACGCTGTCTAAACCCATTGAGATATAATAAAATAATGTATCGTGGTATTGTGTATCTTACATAGTTCTGCAGAAGAGTCCGGATGGCATATGTCAATCTCTTTAGGAAAACATACTATATCCATTTTAATACTTTAAAAATTAGCAATTACATATAAAGCGGTAATTTAAAAGCTGTTTTCACGAATACGATATTAATCCTTATCAGTTTATTACTACATGTTATATTCGATGTTCATTAATTTCCGATGGCCTTAGACTAAATTATTCCCGGATACCTACTTAGGTAGATAATTTTTTTTCTATTGACAGAACAACGTCTTTCGGGTCAGCGAGTACTTAATATAATGATACTAAACAGAACTAAAATACTATAAACTAGCTGTTAACCGCGACTTCCTCTGCATTTACCAATGTCACCATATATATATATTATATAGGCAGCGCTTGTAAAAAATGTTTTCATTCGACCGTTTTTACTCTGACTACCGACTACCGCGAAAAGTACTTTTAATTTTTTGAATTAATATACATTAACACCAACTTAAATTACTACTTTCTTTTAAAATACTATGTTACTATAGAAGAGCTATTAGTTTTTGGCCATTCTTTCGATTGGCATCATAAAAGTAGGGGTGTTTTTTTTTACACTTAAGTCGGTTCGATTCTCAGACGAGGCAAGTAATTTTAAGAAAATCTTTGAATGCAGAATTACTTACTTTTCAAAATAACATAAAGTCTTCTTTCAGTAAATTACCCTATCTACGATATTTAAGGTACTTTCCCTTCATGTCCCGCTTTGTGACACCCTGTATATTATTTGACATTCACAAATAATGAGGCTTTCCCCTGATGACAGAATTTTCAAAATCGGTCCAGTAGGTCCAGAGATTACCCCCTACAACCTTATAATAATATTAGTATAGAAAAAGCCATAACACTCAGGCGTTTCTAAATACAGCCGGAATAAGTCAGTTTAATATTTTATGCGACAAATTGGTGAAGAAAAAAAATTTAAATTCCATGAATCTTTTTTTATTAGTACTCTTTATTTAGCCCCTTTTATATCAGCCATACTTTAATTCTTATAGAAAGAAGTGAACCTGGTGTTAAAAAAGGTTACATAATAGAATGTGAGGAAACCATCCTAAATAAAGACCACGTCAGCAAGTGTATTTATTTATATCCACACAGATAGTCAGGCGGCTCTATTCGTTATAGACTCAAACAAAACTTGTAGACGACTGCTGGACTCTACTGAATACTCTGTGAGGAATAAACAGAGTTACACTTCGATGGATTCTAGGACATGCAGGGATTGAAGGCAATGAATACGCTGACAAAAACGGTGCTAAGATCACTCAATTTGGCCCTGAACCCTTCCGAGGTATCCCAAGGACTCTTGTTAAATCAACCCTTGATACATTGTATTCACAACAACAGCAACACGTCGGGCTTAAACCACTCCAAAACCCTAATCCAAACCTTCAACAAGAACGCTGCGCATGAGGCACTAGGGCTAAGTAGGGAAAACTTACGCATTTTAATTAGGACACTAACGGGGTACTGCAGATTAAACAAACACCTCTCAATCCTAGGCCTCAGAGATTGCAGAGCGTTTAGATTCTGTAATAGTGCAGATAAAGCCCGTTACACATTCTCTCTGAATGTGGTCCTTTAATGCGTAAACGTAGCATCTCTTTGAGCTTGAGAACCACTTGAGATGCGTCAGCTCATTTCAATAGATGTAATAAGATTCATAAAAAGAATCAATCTTAGCAGTGGGCTACAGTCAACAGTGGCTATCACAATAGATCATATTGGTCGCAGTAAACAGGGCTGCACTGAACTGTACCAAAGCCACTTTACAAACCTTATATAACCATAGAAATTAGAAATGTTATCTGTCAAACTTCTTGGTCTTTTTATTATAACATAATTTATGAGATTTTTTTTTGTTTCACGGGATAGTACGTAGTACGGACTACGACAAAGTAAAAGTAAGGTACCATTCCTATTAAAATTAGAGAAATTTTATTTAGAATACATAGTAATGAATTTGCATTTAATATGAAAACCTGTATTATAACGATAACTACAGCTCACTGGTTTTACGAACTTTGTAGCAACATTTTTCATGTAACTTGTGATCCAAAAATTTTATTTATTAGCGTATAACTTACAATTATTAAGTTAAACATGTATTTTCTTATAAATATTTTAGTATCGCATGATTTCACAAATATTTTAAGCGCCTAGCGTTCCTATTTTGAATATAGGGTTGTAAGCTAAAATATATTAGGGTTAAAATACATTAAGGTTAATTTATTTTACCGCCGTGATAGCAAAACACGCCTGTTGTTTAATTATGTTTAGTAATTAATGCCTGTAGATGAATATTAGAAAATAAAGTTCAAAGATCTGTTGTTAGACACAATAAAGGAAGGTCGGTGCGTTGCGAGAAAAGAAAATGATGAATTGAATAATATAAATTTAAGACGACGTCTATTTTGCGTCATAGGGTTGGGTTGGTAATCTTGCCATTCCAACTCCTCAAGGAAGTTACTTAAACCTCTGATGTCACCCATGACTTCGGGCTCCATGCAAGCCCTGCACAGGGGGCTGTCAATGACACCTATATTACACAGATGCTTGTTAAAATGGCCATGACTCATTATTACATGAGTTATCTTACGTAATCTTGATCGTGTGAGTTTCATCAGTAGCGGGAGAGCCTCTGATCTTACCTCTCAATGATAATATAGTACAAAGGAAGGATGAAAACATATCATTTATATCAAGAGTAATGAAGAAGTCATAGAAATCTAAATATAGTCCTAAGATAGTCCTAGAAGTGACATAGGCGCCTTAGGCTGTATTAAACTTTATTCTCATTAAGACCTATTGTCACTTACATGCGAAATTAATATTTTAACAATTAAAGAAGGTACTCACAAATAATGATTTTGTTATGTATGCAATGCAATACAATGTTAGGCAAATAGATAAAACAACCCACTTAAACGTCACCTCTCAAAGAATTATCTTGCCATATACTATATTTATGCTATGGAGGAAGTTGATGAGATGCCCTGTGCTGCCCCGGGGCGTAAAAAGAATAGGGTAGTCCCAGGTCCGTAAGAGGTGTCGTAAGAGGCGACTACGGGTTTTTTGAAAGTGGGAGAGTCACGCTGCTGTCTTATGACGTCAGCACAATCGGGCCAGACTCGTCCGGGTAACTTACCACACTCGCACAGAATACCGGCGTGAAGTAGCGGCCTAGTGCCGCTATGTTTCGCATAGGTTAGTGTCGAGGACCGGTGGCCATTCTCCCCCGTCCTTCCCCCTCCCCCAACAAAATATGAGAGCGGTATTTAAAGAGAAATTACCCCAGGAGGGTACCGGCTCTTGTAGAGCCGGAGAATCCCTCCCCGAGCATTCGCGCTCGGGCTGCCCCTCGTATTCTGGGGAGGGCACAGTACCGCGTATGTCACAGGACAAACAGGGCAGCAACACCACGGCACCCCGCTCCACGCTTAATGTGGACTTTTGTAACATCCGGGGAATTCACTCCAACTTAAACGCCGTTCACCACCACCTTGAGACGGAGAAGCCGGGCTTGTGTTTCCTTACGGAGCCGCAGATATCTCGACCTAGCGATACGTCGTATTTAACGTACCCAGGTTACAAAATTGAGCATAATTTCTTGCCTCATGCCGGGGCATGTCTGTATGTTAGGGAGGATATCTGCTGTCGCCGTCTCGGCAATTTTGAGGGTAGGGTCCTGTCTACTCTCTGGCTCCGTTTAGATTTTAAGGACCGCGTCCGTATCTATGGGTGTGTCTACAGGTCCTACAGTGGTAACGTAGAAGCGTAGGCTGCGTTCAAGCGGCAATAGACGAAAAGTGCTTACACAGATCCGCTCCGCTGAAATCGTAGTCTTGGGTGATTTCAACAGGCACAATGCCGAATGGCTTGGATCACGTACCACAGACTACGCAGGGCGATCTGTGCATAATTTTGCATTGGCGTATGGTCTGTCCCAATTGGTTGAGTCACCGACGCGGCTCCCGGATGTGGATAGCCACATGCCGTCCTTATTAGATCTTCTGCTGACTACACATCCCGATGGTTACCAGGTCTCTGTCGACGCCCCTCTCGGAACGTCCGACCATTGCCTGGTCAGGAGTGTAGTGCCTATCCGACGCCAACGTCGCAGACTACCAGTGACTCGCCGCGTTTGGCACTACAAGTCAGCAGATTGGGATAGGATGCGTTCCTTTTTTGCATCCTACCCTTGGGGCAGGGTTTGCTTCCCTTCGGATGATCCTAGTGCCTGCGCCGTTGCAGTAGCCGATGTGATACTGCAGGGCATGGATATTTTTATACCAAGCTCTGTAGTACCGATCGGTGGCAGATCACAGCCCTGGTTCGATGCGTCAGTTAAAGCAGCATCTGACTGCAAAAAACAGGCGTATCGAACTTGGGTTGCGGCGCTGGGCTCAAAGGATACGAACTGCAAAGTTCTGAAGAGGAAATAAATAACCGTGCCTCCAGATTTTTTAAGCGGCAAATCGCCCGTGCGAAATCGAAGCACGTCGTCAAAATTGGCGAGCAGCTTTCCAGTTACCCCACCGGAACACGCAAGTTCTGGTCGTTGTCGAAAGCTGCTCTTGGTAACTTCAACCAGCCGTCCATGCTGCCGTTGCACATGAGGAATGACACCCTTTGCCCATACGGCAAAAGAGAAAGCCGATCTCCTGTGCACTCTTTTTGCCTCCAACTCGACTCTTGACGACAACGGAAAAACACCGCCGACCATCCCGCGGTGTCAGAGGTCCATGCCTGAAGTACAGTTCCGACAGAAAACTGTTAGGCGAGCTCTGTTTTCGTTGGACGTCAGGAAGTCGAGCGGGCCGGATGGCATTTTTCCAATCGTGCTTAGAACGTGTGCCCCTGAGTTGACGCCGGTGCTAACGCGTTTATTCCGGCACTCTTATTCAAAAGGTGTAGTCCCTGATTCATGGAAGTCAGCCCTTGTCCATCCGATCCCAAAAAAAGGAGACAGTTCGGATCCGGTAAACTACAGGCCTATTGCTATTACCTCCCTACTCTCCAAAATCATGGAGATCATAATTAACCTCCAGCTCTTGGTATACCTTGAGGGTCACCAGTTGATCAACGACCGGCAGTACGGCTTTCGCCATGGTCGGTCGACTGGCGATCTTCTGGTATACCTAACACATAGATGGGCGGCGGCTATTGAAAGCAAGGGGGAAGGCCTGGCAGTTGGTCTGGATATAGCGAAGGCCTTTGATCGTGTATGGCACAAGGCGCTCCTCGCAAAACTTCCATCATTTACGCTTCCCGAGAGCTTATGCAAGTGGACCTCCAGCTTCCTCACTGGGCGCAGCATACAGATCGTTATCGACGGTTATTGCTTCAATCCCAAGCTCGTGAACGCTGGAGTGCCCCAAGGCTGTGTGCTATCTCCCACGCTGTTTCTTCTGCATATCAATGATATGTTGGACACCGCCAACATGCATTGCTTTGCAGACGACAGCACTGGTGATGCCGTATACACGGGCCATGCAGGTCTCTCTCGGGAAAACGTCGACCAGTGCCGGGAGAAACTTGTGTTTTTATCGAGTCCTCTCTCGAGAAGATCGCGGAATGGGGTAAGTTGAACCTTGTCCAATTTAACCCCCAGAAGACTCAAGTTTGCGCGTTTACCACTAAAAAAAACCCATTTGCCGTATCACCGCTCTTCGAGAACACTTCCCTTAAAGCCTCGCCTAGTATCGGAATACTGGGTCTTGAAATCTC
Organism: Leptidea sinapis; assembly: GCF_905404315.1. Lineage (NCBI taxonomy): Eukaryota > Metazoa > Arthropoda > Insecta > Lepidoptera > Pieridae > Leptidea > Leptidea sinapis. The sequence goes on from NC_066265.1 coordinate 26,731,279, forward strand.
GAGCAATTGCCAATTCCGTGGCCATCTGGAGGGCAAAGCCAAACTGGCTTCAAAGAAACTGGGCGTCATAAATAGAGCACGGCAATATTTCAAGCCGGCCCCCATTCTAGCGCTCTACAAAGCGCAGGTCCGGCCTCACATGGAGTATTGCTGTCATCACTGGTCTGGCGCACCCCAGTATCAGCTCGATCCATTTGACCGCGTGCAACGCAAAGCAGCTCGAATTGTCGGGGACCCAGTACTCTGTGAACGGCTGGATCACTTGGCGTTGCGTAGAGACGTCGCTTCATTGTGTGTCTTCTACCGCATTTATCACGGGGAGTGTTCCGAAGAGCTGTTCAACCTGATTCCTGCCGCCGAATTTCACCTTCGCATGACACGCCACAAGTTACGATATCATCCCCACCATCTGGATGTGTGGCGGTCCTCCACAGTGTGGTTTTCAAGGAGCTTTCTTCCTCGTACCACGAAACTGTGGAATGAGCTTCCTTGTGCGGTGTTTCCGGGACGATACGACATGGGTTACCTTCAAGAAAAGCGCGTACACCTTCTTTAAAGGCCGGCAACGCTCTTGTGATTCCTCTGGTGTTGCAGGAGAGTGTGGGCGGCGGTGATCACTTAACACCAGCTGACCCGTACGCTAGTTTGTCCTCCTATTCCATAAAAAAAAAATAAAAAAAAAATCATTGATATTTTTTTTTTAGGGATTTGGAGAAGTCATGGAAATCTAAATACGATACTTAGATAAAGGATTAAAATTAAGCACTCAAACTACGTAATTAATAACAATAGCTTTTTTATTACGGCAACTATTACATGATTGTGTGCGTGGTATCTTGACACCTTATGTCATCTTTCAAATTTTGTAACATACGCTTTGCGTTATTTTACATTGAAATTAATAAAATACAAAATACTTACTTATGATATCTGATCCCAGTGTCTTTCTTATTTCTTGTAGTATTATTATTACAAAGTTTTACTACGCAACCCGGCATTTTAGTTTCAATTATTAGCAAAGTTTGACAAAACATGTGGCTCGTCAACGTCACACATTATTTGAGACTGGCTCGAATATGCGCAATTGGGTGTAATATTAGCTGCCGCACTTTGCGACTACGCCTGCAGTATCTAGTTGGAGCGCAGCGGAGACCAATCCTTAATAAGATACGATAGTACTAGAAGTGACATAGGCACGTCAAACATCGCTATTGCATCACAGGTATAGAATGAAACTTAATGGAACAGCGTACGAAGTAATTTTTTTGTGAGGAGATTTATTTTCACAACTCCAAAATACTACATATACAGGCTTATGGAGCTAAGAAACAAAACACAATTACACGAAGTATTTCGGAACAGTACTGGCAATGTTATTTGGTATTCCGTTAAACGGAGTAAGAATAAAATTGGCTAAATACTAAATGGAAAAACATTGTCGTCAGATTCGGTTTTATACTTCAATGCCGTAAAAAGTAAATGTCTACATTTATTTTTGACTCCTTCGTAAATGTACATTGAGCTTTCACGAATAATTACTACCCCTAATCAGTCACATATAACAGTACCGGAATATATGGGAGTCCATCAACACCCATATCATGAATTTAACTATTCAGTTTTGACTTTACTTAATAATATAAAAGCGTAACTAATAAATAAAGTTTCACAGGAAAGTATGAGTATTCATGCTATGTATATGTTTATCTTTAAGGCGATATTTATTTTAATCGCTTTAAATAACAATTCTATTGTAAACATGCTTATACCTGCACAAATCCATATTTAAGTAATTTTGATTATTATACTGTTTTTGAAGTGAACACTTCTTTAGCGGCGTTGAGCACTTTTCTTGGGATGGGTATAAAGGACACATGGCCTGATCGTAAATACGTAAGACAGTCGGTTAAATTACAGATTAAAGTTGATTTTTCTGAGAGATAAATTTTTAATGTAAAATAATTGTAATAGTTATGAAATGTAATTTTTTATGTAATAAATTGTCATTATTGTGTACGATAGCGCAATAAATGAACATTGTATTTAACCACATAAATGCTATATGAATAAATAAAGCAGTTCGTGCAAAATTATTTCCTAACCATTCCAAAATATTCAAAAATGCATAAATTCAAATTCAAATTCAAATATTTTTATTCAAAATAGGATTTAAAATCACTTATTGAACGTCAAAATCTACCACCCATTCAAAAGAGACTCAGACCTGAGAAGAATGGGCGCAAGAAACTCAGCGGGCTTTTTTTTTTAATATAAAATATGGATTACAATGTAATATCGTACAATAAACATTTATAATTAAAGAGCCTGAGGGTGTTCGCTTTATTCCCAGTCCGTGGTGTCATTAAGAAAATCGTTTATGCTATAATAACCTTTCCCACACAAACGTTTTTTAACAATTCTTTTAAATTTCGTAACACATTTGTTTTGTACATTTTCTGGGATCATATTGTAGAAGCATATACATCGCCCAACAAAAGACTTACTAACTCGACCCAACCGAGTAATAGGCACAACAAGTTTATGTTTGTTCCTCGTGTTAACATTATGAATGTCACATAACGTCAGAATGTCATAACTTAACTTCTGCCGGTACTCCCGGAGTACAGCCCGTATTTTTTATAACGGATGGTGTGTGATTTCCGTTGCGCCAGCACAGCAAAAGCAAATATATCTATAAAGGAAAAATCTGAAAACTATACTATTGTGGAACTCTCGGTGGTCGAGTCCGACTCGCATGTGTCCTGTATTTTTACCATACCCATATACCTTTTCCCATGTTCATCCTGAGCACACTCTCGGTCACAATTGCGATTAAGGTAACAAAATTCTAGTTTTAACTATAAACACTGTTTTTTGTTGCAGGTATGACGTTGAAACATTGTTAAACGAGTGCCAAGCAGAAGATTTACCAGCGCTGAAGATGATGAAGATATGAATAGGAGGAGTGGAAATGATATAAGTATTGTCTACTGTGAAGCAGTCTGTTTTTTTTTCTATAAGGTCGCAGTATTAACGTAGTCAAACTTTATTCAAATAGGCTTAAGCTAAGCGCTTCTGAATTGTCACTAATACATATTTCTTATAAATTACTGAATTTAACATATGTTCGAAAAAAGTTGAGCTCGTGAGGAGAAAGCATAAGAATCTCAACGGTTAATCTTTCCAATCAAATTGAGTATTTTATAATGGCTGTAATATACATAACAAATTAGTTTGTAAGCTGCTGCATCCGATATATCAGTCGTGTTTTCAATAATTCTGTTTAAGATTATTTATTACAGAGGTACAGTTTTGTCACGTGTGAGGTGACAAGTTGAACGCAGCTACGTCACTTCTAGTACCTTCTTTTTTAATATACACATCATATAATATTCAAGGAATGCTGAAATGGTTTGAACACGTGGAGCGAATGAGTGAAGAAAGAATGACGCATCAAATATATAAGGTAAGTGCGGGTGGGTAAGACGGTCGCGGGAGACCTCATAGATCATTCGTCGACCAAATTGGGGACGTTATGAGAAATAGAAAAGTCCGGAGCACCCGCAACCGGCGAGCATGTATGAAAAGAGTAATGAATGTAGAGGAAGCCCGTGAGGTTTGTAAGGATAGAAGCAAGTGGCATTCTATTATCTCTGCCTACCCAGGCGTGAGTGTATGAATGAATGAATAATATTCAAGGTCACGATCAAGGTCAAGGTCAATTATCGTGTACTTCTTTAACCTTTTTTATTGAGTAACAATGGTAAGGCTTCGTTTCATCCATAGTTACAAGTCGGGCTTAGAAATTTTCAGAATTTGGTTGTAATGGTTACAAAGAAGCCCGAGAAATATTCTGTCTCATTTGTTTTTGTGCATCGGTAAGTATTCTGGGAGCCCAGCGCGGTATGTTTTTTCATCCCTAAGTGTTCATGTGAAATACTATGCACACTTCCAGTTGAAATCTTTGTTTCTTTGTTTTCTTCTTCTCCTATGTGGTCCGGTGTAAAAGTGGATATGGTTAGCGTTTTTATGTTCCTATCCTACCATGTCCACGTGAACACGGCAAGACAGCCGTCATAAAACTGCCAATATCTACTTATACGTAGACAAAAACACCAGAGTGAATTTTTTACCGGGTGTACTATTAATTGATCTTTATTCTAAAAGTCATAAAACGAAGCGCAACGTTTTTGAAGGCAAAATATATTACTATTTATTTGAATTTTGCGGCCATTTTTGTTCAGCATACAACTGGAAAGTTATTTTGTGAAATTCTTTTTAAAAGCATGAGAGCAGGAGCGGTGGAAAAGCAACATAACATCAAAGAGATGACACCTAGTTATACATTCGTAAACATGAGGAATTCCACACGCACGTCATTTGTTTGGCCTGTCACAACCGCACCTTTCAATAGAAATTTATATTCAAATTCAAGTAAATAAACAATATTCAAAATAGGATTTAAAATTACTTATTGAACGTCAAAAATTACCACCCATTCAAAATAGTATGCCTCAGCCTGAGGAGAACGGGCGCAAGAAACTCAGCGGGTTTTTTTTTTAATTTAGTTACAATATCGTACTATAAAATTTATAATTAAATAGCCTGAGGGCGTTCACTCCATTTCCAGTCTGTGGTATCATTAAGAAATTAATTTATGATGTAATCACATTTACCACACACGTTTTTTAACAATTCTTTTGAATTTGGTAACACATTTGTTTCGTACATTTTCTGGAATCATATTGTAAAAGCAACTATACATATAAACTCGCAAAGTCACTTTTGGGAATCATCTGAGGCTAGTGATTTCCGAACTGAATTGACCTTCAAGTCAAAATTTCTCCTACCCCCAAAATCGGTAATGCATTTATATTGATAAATGATAATGTGGATGTCCATGGCTGATTGTTTTTAACTTTTCTTCAGTTTAAAAACTAGTCCGTTTGCCCATTATTGTGATTATTATACCTCAATGCCTAGCTAACTAATTATTAATAGCCAATTTCGAAGTTCCATACTTACTTGGCTAATAAAGATTTAAATGACGTAAAGTCGATTAAATTTATTAGGACTTGAACTTCATAAACGAAGAACAAACTTAAACCAAACTGCGCAACTTATACCGAAGCTTTAACGCTAGCTAGTTGTGGCTTACCGGAGAGTAACAAGGTTCTACCATCGGGATTGTGTTTAAAGTAACTTGGTTATTGCGGAAAAAGTTTTTATTACATGACATATTAAGAGGAAACCCGCATTCCGCAATATTTTTATAGCTGTTCTATAAATAGGGATGAACATAAAAATGATAGCCAGTTTATATGAGAGTATTTATAATTATGCAAACATATCAGGCTTGTGACGAAAATAGCTTTAGTGCTATAAGATAGATTAATAATATTATCGTAAGTAATTTGATTTCTATACAACACTAGCCCGCGACGTCGCATCGGCCTTGTGGACGCTTTAAAGCAACAAATAAGTATATGTATATATGTCTGCATTAGCATGACAATATGTAGCCTAACTTAACATAACAAAATTTGATTTCAGTAGTTCGCCCGCCGCCGGACCTCAACATAGTATCGCGCACTCGGTTGTTTAGAATCGTGGTCATATCTATTCAAATATTTCTCTAAATTATGTGGTGTAATTGACAAAGTTTATATACTTGAATTACCAGATAACATTAAATTATTTATTTTAATATAAGGATCAATTCGTTACTACCGAATATGCATAAGAAATAAATTATCAATTTTTATTGTTTTTATGGTTTACTATTTGTGCAATACTGGCTTACACATAAAAGATAGATACATATATATGCATATTACACATATATGTTGTCCCGGGCTTTATTTTAGGACTATTTAAGGTAAACATTTCCATTTAACATTATATATATATATATATATATATATATATATATATATATTATATTACGTGTAACTCAAACGGTTTTTTGCGGCGCACGCCAGAATAGCTCGCAGATGGTAGATTGTTTCATATTTTGTTTAATTTACACAATATCTTTATCAATTATAGCCTTTGTGTTATTCTAATGTGTAAGCTATGTTATTATAAAATTTCATTAAAATACATTAAGTAGTTTTTGCGTGAGAAACATACATCCACACAAACAAATCTAACAAGCTTTCGCGTTTATAATATTAGTAGAATTTAGACTAGAGAATAGAGAATGTAGACAATTAACAAACCTTAACTAATTTATTTACTTAGGTAAAAAATTACATTTATACCTAAACGTGATCGATACGTGTTTACCACTCCCCACCACTTCGGAAAATTTGACTTACTTGTGTTAGGAAAGTGAAGTTTCAATCAAACTTTCCATTCAACACGTCGACTTGAAGTGAGAAATATAAATGTTTTAATTGTGCAACTGAAAACTACACATGATAAAATTAATGTATTTATACAACAAATGTGTTACTGTGAATTGTAAATGTTTTATTAGCATATTTCATTTTTCTGTAAGCAGGCGCGGCGTATAAAGAACGGTTACGCATAGTTTACCAACGTTATAATATTTTATGAATTTGTCGAACTTGTATTTAAGTAGAGTAGTGTATAGAGATATCGTACCTTGAGAAGAACAAAAGCATAAGTGGTCTTCTGTCGATTTGTTGATTTTTACGTCATAGTAAAGAGCAACTCAAATTACATTAGCAAATTTTTTTTCAGAATGTTGTTACAAGCAGTAAGCGAGTAGTATAATAATTTCTTATTTGTATATTTTTACGATTGAAAATATTATATTGAATAAAAAAGTAGTTTTATGGATAACACAGAAAAAAAATGATAATATCCACGTTAATAGTTTGACACCTTTTTATACCTAAAGAAATGTTTTTATTTATTTAAGTAAACTTTTGAAAGCTTTTTTTGTCACAAAATTTTATTAGTTGTAGTTTAAGTAAACATTATAACAACACTTTACCTTGTTCAAAATTATTGTTCCCCACAAACTATCGCACTTCCTACTCAATGTGCTACTACTCAACTTAACTACATTTTTAAGCGTAATATAGATTACCGCCTTGTTTCCCAAAAAATAAATTTGTATTATTCGAGTAAGCTTGCATACTTATGAATTGTTTGTAAGGAATCCGAGTTATGTTCGAGTACAATTGCAGGACCGGTGTCATTACAGAGTTTCATTGCATCTCGTTTAGTTATTTACCCAAAGAAGATCATTAATGTTGATTTAAAAGGATTATCGGCTGACTATCATCAGATAATGATATAAGGTATCGAGTTAAGTATAATATTTTCAAAGGTGTAAGACCATTGTCACCGTCAACAGATATTTTATGTTGATATTGATTGTCATACTGTTGTCACCGTTGTCACCGTTGTCACCGTTGTCACCGTTGTCATGCACGTGCACTTGCACTTGCACTTGCACTTGCACTTGCACTTGCACTTAATGAAATGTACTCGGCAAAGTACTTGGCAAAAAAACTCGGCGAAGTAATTGGCATAGTACATAATCATAATCAGCCTGGCGCAACTCTCTAATAAACTCGAATATGTATGGCATTGCGCTAAAAATAAAGGCGGAAAACGCTGTCTCGCTCTAACATACGGTATGGAACTAACTTCTATGAAACAAATGTAGGTACATACTTGTTAGCATATTTTCTGACGATATACCAAAAATTAACGAAATCCGTGCATTGGTTTTGTCAAAAAGTAGACTTTTCATTTTGCACAAATTTATACGTTCTGTGTAGTATTAGTTACGTGGGTCAAGGGTTCAATGAACTTGAATATTTTAATAGTGTCATAAGACGGCCTTGCCGCCAGTGGCGGTTTTCTTTGGCAGCGTACACGTGCCAGCGGTGTCTCTTTGACGGTCGCGGGTGGCGCGATTCAAAGCAAGCTCGAAATTCGTACGGGCGGGGTAGTGTAAAGATATCTTCTATCGATAATTAGCTTTCTTTAAAGGGAGTTGTAATCGATAGACAATAAGTTATTTAAGTTTATTTTAAAATTGTTCTGTAATGATTGTTGTAAAAATACACTTAGGTATTTAAAACTAAACAGCTTCGTGATTTTGTTTTTATAAATTATAAAGGAGTTGAGAGATAATTATTGTGAATAGGGAAGAACTTAACAATAACGATTTATTACTTGTTTGACATGTTACGTAATTCGAAAGCAACCTATAAAAAATCGTACCAACTTACCTATTTGCTGTTCAAGAAATCACTCAGATAACACTGGTTTTGTAAGTTGAACTTACGAAAATAATTTCTTTTTTACAAAATTTACCCATTCATTAATTTATTAATAATTGTTATAGTTTGTAGGCTAGTTTATCTTGTTGGTGTATGTATAGGAAAGTATCGATAAAATAGAATTGTAGGGTAGGTATGCCTTACATCTCACGTAATACAAAACAATTTAATTGTTAAAAATCGTACCAACTTGCCCGTTTGATCCTCAGGATTTTTTATGGAGAAACGAGCATTTAGAAATTTGTTCATACTTTTTTTGACATTTGTCCACGATACACCGCACAAGGACGTTCATTCCACAGCCTGCTAGGTTGTACGTGCGAGAAAGTTCTTTGAAAACTAATAAAAAAAGTTTATCTAATAAATAATTTGTTAAAATTATTAAGATATTCGAAAAACACAAAAAAAGTAGCCATGTTTAGGTATTTGGTGATGGTTGCTAAATAAGTATAAAAAAGTATCGATAAACTATAATTGAGAGGAATTCCCTATTAAGGAATTATTTTTTCGTTATTTTAAGTGAGCACTGAGCACCACTTTAGTTTATCGCGAGTCTTCTGGGCAAATAGGCTAATTTGTATTTCGCAGTGATTTCATACTTTTTGCGCGATTGCCTCAAACGATTGACTACGAAAAACTAATTGAAGTTCTAGCTAACTAGCGTAGTAAGTAAAAAGTAATTGTATTAGATAATTTAACTTTTAGCTAGTAAAATTAATAAATGCAATTAGTGAAATAGACACTTATTAACTAGGTACTTGACTTTGTGTATGTGTAAATTGTGTTTTTAAGTTAGTTGTTATTATTATTATTACTGTGAATTTGACATTTATTTTTCGGGACAACATTTTACGGTGATGTAACTTGTATATTCATCAAGAATGTGGTGGACATTTAGAAAATTTGAAAATTTACGTTTCGATTATTATTCTATTTTCACACTATTCAATTTAAAGTTCAGTTCAGATTGGTATCCCGAAATAAAAAAGTGTTCGTATAAATGAACATAGTGAATTTAAATTAAGTCGCAAATTATCAAACAAATCAATGGTAAAGCCGACAACTTGCCGCCTTCGCACATCGTTCCGGGGTCAAGGTAAGTTGTCTATATAGACTGTTAAATTTTACTACATTTATTTGAATATTTATTTTGTTTGAAAATTTCACTTTTTTAATTTAAAGTTTTTAATTATATTATTAATTTTGCGATAGTTCTGTGGACTAGTATTACTTATATTTTTATTTATTTCATAGGTATGCAGACCATACTGTATATTCGACTCTTTTGTTTGTTTTGGTTTCAGTGTCATATGACATGTCATTCATTCAAAATAAAAGTGACTGTTAACGAATTTTCGTTTTCTTTTACTTTCTTCGTGTAATATTCAGCGTAATGTGCTTAATTATTTATAGAATAAATGCGTAAGACTTTCTAAGCTATACCATGTAATTAAAAATTGTGTAAAATATGGCTGGTCAGATAGGAGTAAGAGAATTTTCATGGCTAAATTCTTTTTAGATAAAGAAAGGTAAGCACTTATGAACAAATAATAAACTAATAAAGAATGCTTAAAGTGATAGAAAATTGATTTAATTCATCTAGAGTAAAAATTATAATATTATAATCTACCTGTAGTGTCTGACACTTTTTTATCGATTGTCGATATATATTTTAAATTATTATCAGATTTATTTTTATTTATTTCATTTTATGCTTTCTTTATTTTTGATTAAAAAGTTAATTGATCTTTAAAATCCTTTTTATTATATTATTTAGTGGTTATGATGTGCAAAAAAATATTTAAAGCCTAAAAATTAGGGTTAACTTACTTCTGTTTATATGTATTATGTTATAATTTTCAGATTCAGGACCCATGCCTACGACTTTATTGCAACATCTGAAAAACGAATACCAAAGAATGTCTAAACCGAAACTACAACGCAAAACAAAACTATAAATAAAATATTAATTATGTTTTTTGTTTTTTTCTTTGAGATAACTAAAACGTATCCCTTTGTTTAAACTAGGTAGACTTTGCTTAGGTCTATATTAAAATTAACAAAAGAGAACAGTAAAATTAGACATTATTTATATTATATATATAATTAATTATCGATAAAAATTATGGATTGATTCCAACCCTATATATTTATTATATTGGCAGCCCTGATATAACGTCATTAGTTGATTATGTTGGTATCAAGATTTAGTGCAATACAATACAAGCGACATTTATCATTATTTTGTATGGTACTCCCGTCTCTTGAACGTAGTGTTTAAATTTTCTTTTATCATAATCATACATTCTAAGGTAAACAATTTCCGCTGACCTACGAGTATTGCTGACGGAGCTGTTGAAATTAACAATGTCTTGAAGTTTGACAACTCTCGTCATATACGTCGAAGCGTTGCTAAACTCACACTGTTACTCAACACTGCCCTCCCCTCCTCCAAGACATGATCGTCCCGATCATCATTGCTTCCGTAGTACTTAGCCACCCGATCGACATGTACGATTTTCGGGGGACTTCGAGGGGTACGCTGGATCCTTAGAGTCACATCATATATTTATAGTCATAGGTGGACAGCCTGAGAGTAAATCAGATGGCATTTTCAATTCCCTTCCAATATTGGCGTACGCAGGAGTCACCGTAGTCGTCTCGTGTATTGCGGCTCTATACGACATGAGAAACAGTGGAATGTACTCATCCCAGTTATCCTGATGACTGTCCACTACTTTTGCCAGATGCCGCTCCAATGTTTGGTTAACCTCTCCACCATCTCGTCTGACTGTGGATGATATGGCGTAGTTCTGGTCTTATGGATTCCCAAGAATTGCAAACTTCTTGAAATAATTGTGACTCGAAGTTACGCCCTAGATCACTGTGCATCTCCAAAGGCACACCGAATCTGCAGAAAACTTCATTCACCAGCTTCGTCGCAACGGTGACTGCTTCTTGATTTGGTAGAGCAAATGCTTCCGGCCACTTCGTGAAATAATCCATCACCACCATTATGTATCGGTTTCCAGCTTTGGTGACTGGAAGCGGTCCGGCTATATCCAGAGCTACTCTCTCCCACGGAGCCCCAACATTATACAACTTCATAGCTCCTCTGCTCTGGGTCTGAGGTCCTTTGACAGCTGCACAACTTTTACATTTACGGCACCAGTCTTCCACATCATTACGGCAATGCAACCAGTAAAATCGTTCCTTAGTTTTTGTGAGAGTTCTTTTTATTCACAAATGTCCTTATAGGAACGAGTCTTTATTTGCGTTCACTTTTTCTGAACTTGCACTTCGCCGGTCTGCCACTGTTCCTCTTGTGAGCGGCGGTACCTTCAACGCATCACACCGCACCGAACACTAAGTCTCTTCTATCTTCTTCTTCTTCTTCACCTGGATCACTTGGCACTATTCACTACTTCTTCTTTTCTTCTTCTTCTTCCTTAACACTTTCGAGTCAGAACTAGAACTGCCGTAGGCCATGCTTAGTACGGCTTATATACCCCCGGATCTGTTCTATTTTCAAATTGATTCCCCCATTCCATCTTTAAATTTAAATTATACTCGAAATTTCTTTTAACTATTGTTATCCTGCTTACACATTTTCCATCCTCTTTATTCTGTTCGATTTGATCTTGAACTTAATAAAAATTTCCATTAACTTTACAAAACACAAAAAAATCCATACACTGGTAGGTGTATCGAACCCGGGTCTACAGCGTCTAAAGTTAACACTTTTCCGCTGAGTTTTTCTGACGGAGGTGTTGAAATGTCTCAAGTTCGACAACTCTCGTCATTTACGTTGTTGCACGATATGAAATTTGACAACACTCGTCATATACGTCAAAGCATTGCTACGCAACAATATGTTCAGCATAGTATAAAATATCGTACAACATATGACTAACAATATTATTAATACTTCATCAGTACTTATAGCTTCACTTTTTATTAATCATTCGTTACTGCTTGTTTTGAAAATTTTCTTTCCGCACGCGCATTAAATATGGAAGCAATACGGTTTATATAATCTCATGTCTTACTGGCCCCTGGGTTTATACATAATAACGATGAATACTTATAAAAAACTTATTTTTTATGGGTGTATTGCTTCCCAGGTAAATATAATATTGGTATTGTAACTTTCCAAGACTATTCGTGTACGTTGTCTTTTGATTTTATTTGAATTTAGCTATTTAAATAAATATCCATCCTTTTAAACAAAACTATACTTAAAATAAATATTGGCCTTTTATTATTTTAGCTTACGACGTACTTTATCGGTAATATACTTTATCAACCCTGATTACATCACTTGTAGTTTTCACTAACTTATCGATATATTCATTCCTTTTCGTACAACACTAGGTATTTTGACAGAAGTCAAATCTATGGTTACAGAGTTCCTATTAGTTCAAGTTTTTATATGTTATTTTTCGCAATTTAAGAAAAATAGTTATGAGGTTGTCATAATCGCTTGATATGAGATAAGCATAATTGTATTAAGTTTGAAATTGATGTAAATAAATTTGTAATTACGTCTTTTCATGATTGTGAATTTAAGCCTATCATAAAGTAGGAATTAAGTGTGTGTATTATATATTTAATAGATAAATGTGTGAATTTGGCGACATCGGTTTCCATAGTAAACCGACATGATGCCACTTCTACTAGTTTTTTCTGTTCTGTGGATACAATCACTGACAATTATAAATGTTAATGTCTGTTTTGAAAATATCCATGAAAATTGGACAAATTAATTAGGTAAGGTTGTCGTTTTGATTTTTGTAGTATAATACATAATACCTGTCATTTTTATTGTTTAAATATATCAGTTAAACAAAGATGAGAGTTGAACGAAACATAAAAGATTTTATCAACGACACGTCGAACGGCTGGCTGAGTTGGAAAGAGCGCTCGCACGGAACGCGAGAAGTCGCGGGTTCGAGTCGTGCATCGTTCATAAAATTTTGATTTCAAATTTTAGAACTTAATATAACTTTACATAAAAAAGAAATTTTGTAAAAATAACTAAGTGCGATATAAAATTGCAATGTTGGAAGTAGCGTTGAATGTTCTCAAGTTTAGAGAGCTTTGTTGAAAGCTATGAATATTTTCCCTTTATATATTCCACGTAAAGTTTTATGGACATAGTTCTCAAAGGATCTAAACAGATCCATTCATGTCCCAAAGCTACCCGAGTCTGTCCTTTCGCTCATTCAGCCGATTGTCTCTTCGAGGTTTCTTACGGAATGACATCTTAAAATTTGGCTATAGAAAGATTTCGTAAAAATGAGTTTCACAACGCTTTTGATGGATCCTATTTTATCAAAACAATACATGAAATATGCACTAAAAAGTATGAAAATAATTGCTTTTTTATATAATCTAATTCTAGTTACGATTATTGTTATTTTTGGAGAGTGAGGCCGCGGCGGGAGGACACCGATTTCAAAAATAATAATATTCGATGTTAGATTAAATAATTATATTAATTAATTAGATTGTATACAAATACGTCGTTCATTTGTTCGTCGTTTGAAATCCTATTGTACGTAATATAATCACGAAAATCATCACCATCATACGTTCAGAAGGAAAACTTCCATTGCTGGACAAAGATCTCTACGAAGATCGTTCCTGCGCTGCCCTCCTCCGACCTATTTTAGCGATCTTGGCCAGAGCATCGGTCCATCGTGTGGTGGGCAAATGTCCATCTTGAAAAGCTAGTATACGTCTCTTACTTGTAGTCTGGTGCATCCCAGTATCAGATCAATCATTCAAAGCGTTCAACGCAGAGCTAACTTAAACACAATTTTCTATGATCAAACAACGAACGAATGAACGATCGTTTCTCGCTTCTTGGATACGTTGATTCTTTGTGTGTCGTATTTGCCTTAATGGGAATGAACAGCTCTTCTGAGTGAACTAATTTCTGCCAACGAATTCTACATTCGCATAGTGATGCGAATAGTGCGTGCATTTTTCGATTTGTGGCGTTCTTCCATAATAAACAAAAGTATGGAATCAACTTCCTTGCTCGGTATTTCAGGTACATAAAAGGGTAGGTCTCATGTCATTCCTCTGATGATGCAAGATAGTTTGGTTTAGGCGTGAAAGCGTAACAAACAAATTTACATTCATATTTATAATATTACTATGGATTATAATTGTAATTTGCAGATGGCGGCTTCAAGATAATAATAATTTTATAGACATTTTCTGAAAAAGGAAATAACAGCTTCAGGTATTTTCATCAGCATTTTAGTCACGTTGCTTGCAGTCACGATTTTTCCATAATGAAATTCCTAACCCGTGGTTGCGCGTTAAAAATAATCTTATAATAAAATCAGTTAAGGTTATTTTGAAATAAAATCTGCAAATTTATTTAATTAGGCGTTATTTTGCGGATATCTATAATTATTCAAATATTGTGATTAGTCTTGCGCATAAATTCCGCTAAGATTTATCTATAATCAATCCAAAAACACTATTCTAAAACAATAGATCATGCACTAAAATGTGTACAAATAATTGCGTATTTTATACAATCTAATTGTAGTTACGATTATAGCAAATTTTTAATTTTATGGTATTCTCACGGATGGCAGTGACAGATCTGGACCAAATTAGGCAATAGGACCACACGGAAAACACCAGCTTTCAAATAAAAAAATATCATAATCGGTTTACCCAGTCGAAAGTTCTGAGGTAACAAACATAAAAAAAAAATCCGAGGAATTGAGAACCTCCTGCACCATTGGAAGAGCGCTCACACGAAATTCGAGAGGTTGTGGGCTTGAGTCCCGCATCGTTCATAAATTTTGTTTTCAAATGTTATTTGTAGTTATAGTTATTTTTTTATGGAAAAGGAAGACAAACGAGCGTAAGGGTCACCTGGTGTTAAGTGTTCAAAGCCGCAAACATTCTCTTGCAAAACCACAGGAATCACAGGAGCGTTGCCCACCTTTAAGGAAGGTGTACGTAGATCCTCTAGATGAAGCCACAACCTGAGAGTTGAAAAAGGCATACAAGATTTATCAACGATACGTCACTCGAACGGTTGGCGTTTCATCTAGATAATCTACTTTACTGTTGAGTTGGAAGAGCTTTCCCACGGGTTCAGGTCCGGATTGTTCATAAATTTTATTTTCAAATTTAATTTGTGTAATTAAGTTGGTGAAGTTAAAGTGGATTATCACTTTAAAACATAACAAATTGTTTAACTGCATCGAATTATTTATTAGATGAAAAAATGGGAAAGTTTATTTGAAAATATCATAACCAACAAATGATTTTACAAAAGCTCAACCTATGTAAGTTAGATGGTACATAATTTTAAAATAAACCAAATTCAACATGAATTTTTATGCAAATTACTTCTTTGTTTATGCCGCGCGGGTTTGAAACTTCAGCGTAGGCATTAATTTATCCAATCTACAGAAAGGTTATACTTTGCCTTTGAAAAATTACTTTCAAATTCATCTAACCTTACCTGTGCTCAATTATTAAGCAGGGTTTTTTAATGAATTTTTGCAATTGCTCTATTTTAACATAATGCATACATTGTGTTAAAATAGATATCATTTATATCATACTAATATTATAAATGTGAACGTAAGTTCGCTTTTTGTTACACTATTTGTTACCCTTTCACTCATAAATCACCGAACCAATTTTGATAAAATTGAGTAAAGAGATAGAACAGAGCTTGAAAAAGAAAATAGGCTACCTTTTATTGCAAAAAAAATAATGGAGGGGTTGAAATAGGGGATGGCAGTTTGTATGGAAATTCGTCATTATCGTAGATAAAACCATGAAACTTTGTATTTAGGCACTTGATAAGAAATAATTTATAAACATTTGTTCGAGCATTTTTGAATCTTTGACCTACATGGGGATGAAATAGGAGATTAAAGTTCACAGAGAAATACTATTAAAGAGACTGTCCACGTTGACAAGGGATATGCGGTGTATCATAGAAGAACGCTGCCAGAAGCGGAAAGAGCAGTTTGTATGTGTATTATTTGAAAAGTATCCTAAAAATAAAAAAATGAATGCCCAAAGTAACTATTCAACGCGGACGAAGTCGCGGGTAAAGGCTAGTATTAACAGCTTCTATTAAATGTATATTATGAGTGTTTTGTACTTAAGAGAGCGATACGGAGCTCCAGTTTGCAGAGAAAATTATTGTGTCTCGACGAGTAGTTGCTAATATATATAGCATATATATAGCAATAGCATATACATGTTTGATTACCGGTAAGGCTAAAAAAGCACCAATTGACAATTTTTAGATACCGTCATAAATTTAATTGTTAACCGTAACCGTCCAATATTCGTCGGTTAAAGCTATTGTTCATTAACAATAGCAATTTAACATTTTAAATAGTGAGCTGTCAAAAGTTTAAATATATATTTCATATTGACTTGATAGGCTAGTAGTATAGCACATGATCCCACTGCTTAATTCTGAGGTTAAGTATGTGTTTTTTTGATAAAATTATTTTGAAATGGCTACTTTTTAATCGACATCCATGGTTTATCGTGAATAGTAAATAATATAAAATACAATATTGTATGTAAAAAACTGGTGATTGTAAATAACCAACACTAATAGGCATACCTGTTAATACTAGCTGGCAACCCTAATGTTGCAGTTGACTGAGAGCTGGAAACCATATTTTTTTTAATTCATTGCATGATTTCCTTTAAAATTTATTTAAAAAATATATAGATGCACTCGAACAGTGGGATTTTGTAATATTATATATCACTTCTTAACTTTAACTTTGCCAAGGAATATGATGGTGCAACACATTTTACAGTCAATGTTAAAGTCAGCGTTACTGTAAACGTTAAACTTGATTTAAATTCGTCGGTAATTGTAAGTATTATTTTCGCAGTTATAGGGACAGATCTTTATCAAATTAACTTAGGCGTGACGTCTGCAAGTGGTCCTTAGCTCGCAAACGGTACATTCGATTGTGTGCCTGGACATGTCCCCATATCATCACATCATAGTCCAAATTATTAATGACGTAACATAAGATCAAAATAGATATCGATATGAAATTAAAGCAAAAATTTAGAACAGATGGCTATTGGCTTCGTAGATTGTGGTATAAATAGTGATCGATTTGGCGTGCAAATTGACTGAAGATAAGTGGAGCATGCATCTGATAATATGCGTTACGATATAACAACACCTGTTAATACCTCACTCGACTTCATCATGTTTTGTTCTTTGTAAACAGAGATTTAGTGAAGTTATTTGACTGTGTTTTTAGTTTGTTGAAGCCATTTTATTCAACTATTAAGCCACAAATTATATAGCTGGAAATGCAAGTATTTGTACATATAAATTCGTAAATTTTCTTAACAAAAAAAAAACAATCGACTTCAATAACACTATTCCAAAACAATGGATATATATATGCAATAAAAAATAAAAAAATAATTGCGTATTTTTATAAAATCTAATTCTAGTTACGATTATTGTTATTTTTGGAATAAATGTCTTCCCTCCGCGGCGCCGCTCTCGCTTCTCGCCTCACGTCGCGCGTGCGACTCAAGCACATCTCACTCATAACTATGTTTTTAGTTACAAACCTACCTTGGCTGAGACCGACACCAAAAAATGGATACCTAGCAATAGGACCGCACAGGAAGCACCAGCTTTCAAATAATAAAAGAATTGTCAAAATCGGTTTACTCAGTCGAAAGTTCTGATGTAACAAACATAAAAAAAACATACCGACGAATTGAGAACTTCTTCCTTTTTTGAAGTCGGTTAAAAATAGGACACATTAGTATATGCTGGGGATTTAACCGGTGCTTCCTAGATGAGAGGTAACACACACTGTACAAAAATTGGCCAAAACTTGGCATAGCATATATTATGACTTGGAAAAATACATATTTATAATATAAATGTTTGCACCTACCGAAATTCGAGTCCAGGAGCACGCGGTTCTCTGACACCTGGACTATTTTTTTTAATGAATTTTTCATTAATAACTGTTTATATAGCTATATAAATGCATTCTCATCATTTTGCAGCACATATAAATACATTTACATTGTTGCATGCAGGACATGTGTCATTTAATTTTTCCCACCGAAAATTGCTCAAAGAATTTCCTACATACAAAAGGAATATTAACATTTTACGGTTAAATTTAACATACACAATAATATGACAACTGAACATCGCCCGTTGATAAAGTTATTATGACAAAAACTCTAGTTTCTTGAACATCCTAATACATATGTTGTTAAATTTAAAAAAATATAAACGATTGCTTAGATTTATAAGAGCGACATTCAAGTCAATCTCCTAATATGCAATTATTAGGGTCGAGCAGGCTATCAACTGTAAAGTAGATCCTGTAGATGGAGTCACAACCTGAGAGTTGAACAAAGCATACAAGATCTTATGACGTTACGTCACTTGCACGCTTAGCTCAATTGGCAGAGCACTCGCACGGAATGCGAGAGGTCGGTGGTTCGAGTACCGCATCGTTCTTAAAATTTTGTTTTCAAATTTTATTTGTGTATTAATCCTGCAAGTATTCACTTTAAAAAGCATAACAAAATGTTGCAATTGCTGAAAGATGTACTGATAAGTCTTAATTTATCTGTTTGCCAGAGAGATGTTTTTCATTAAAGTGTTTACCGTGGCCCATACTCTCTTATCCAGAAGAATCACAAAAGCAGTGCCGACCGTAAAAAGCGTCGAGTAAACGTACATGGATCCACCGATGCTCTTTTGTTTTATTAAAGGATCTAACTCAGTAGTTGGCCTAAATTTGGATTGATGTAGCTGTCACTGATGTTGACGATGTAAAGACGGTTAAATCTGCTTTTGACTGGATTTTGTTAATTCAACGTCAGACGCCAGAACGAGACACTTATTAAATTGACGCTGTCTGCGAAAATTATTCATAGCTTCATTATCTTTAAAGCGAGATATTTTTGCATTCGACCATCATACTTACAATCCTACGCATTTAGTAATTTATACTAGCAGTGAGAGTTTTTTTTAATATTTGTTTTCGTTGGTGTGGCCGAAATCAAACTCTATTGGAAAATATGTTTAAACGACCAGTAAATACAGGGTGGACCGAAAGTCTGTTTATAATTGGAATGATGATTAAAAAAAAACTAATTACAGTAGATCAAAATTGTTTATTGTTTTCGATAGTAAACAAAAGGGGAATTTATTTCTTAAAAATCACATCATCCATATGCAATCCTTCATTATTCTGGCATTGCTGCAATCTAGAGCGGAAATTTTCGATAACAGCTTTACATGTTTCTGTTTAGATGTTTTGGATTTCTGTGCGAATACGATCCTTTAATTCGTCAAGAGTTACTGGGTTGGTTGGCTGGAATGCAGGGGTTTTTGATCACCATGACATAGTGTCACTCCAATAACGACAATTTTGTCTATTAACATGCCCATTTAGGTGGAAGTGTGCCTCGTTGAGAAAAAAATGTTTGTAAAACTGGTGAATCGCTCTACCATTTCGTTCGCAAACTGCAACCTAGTGGCATGGTCCTGAGGCCTTAATTCCTGCACCATTTGGATTTTATAGGAATGTAGACTTAAATCTTTCTTGAGAATGCGGTTTAATACATCATTATCTTGGCACGTTAAGGACAGCAGACCGCTTTCGAGTTGAAAGTCCAGGTTGGTCACGAACAGACGATTTTATTCACTTCACGTTTTCGGGGTCCCTCGACGTTCTAGGCCGGCCAGATCGAGGTAAATCCATTGTTGAACCCGTCTTCTCAAACTTGACCACCCATTTTTTAATTAACACACCTGATGGAGCTTGATTTTTGTGTCGTCTCTTGTAATGATTGCAAAACATTCGTTGAGCTAAGGTCGCAGAATCGTTGTTTCGATAGTAATCGTGTACACAAAACGCACCTTGACTACCGCTGAACAACGCCATGGTACTAAATTCCCATTGGCCGCTCTTGCAATGCGTAACCCTTTCACCCGTCTTCGCCGCCGTTGCTAGACGCGGCAACCGATGCAAATGTTAACAGACTTTTGGACCACCCTGTACTTTCTTTAAGAAACGATGTTTTACTATCCCTTACTGTGAGGTAAGAATGTTACTTACAGCCATTTTTTTTTACTGTTACTTCAAAAAATTAACTCTGATAGTACATAACACTCCAAAAAACAAGTATACTTGAGTAACAATACCACAATGTTATCAATATCAAAAAATTAAAAAAATCTCCAATAAGATTTTTCAATTATTGGGTCCGATGAATTCTAACGTATTGGTTCCCTTATTTTAAATTGCCTAATTTATAAATAAATAGTTGACCCGACCGAGGCTGTTCTGTCAATAAAAAAAAATATAAGTATTCGGGAATAATGTAGTCTAAAGCCATTGAAAATATGCAAGCAAAGTTAATGAGTTAAAAATGAAACGGAGACGTATTTCTAAATAATTTAATATTATGTAGTAATAAAATGATAAGGATTTATAGTATTTGAGTAAGCAGCTCTTACAATACCATTTTATAAGTTTGCCTGTTTTTTTAAGTATTAAAATGGATATAGTATGTTATCCTTACGAGATCGACATATGCCCTCATGGACTTTTCTGTAGACCTGTATAAGATACACAATTCCACCATACATTATTTTGTTATATCTCAAAGGATTTAGACAGCGTTTTCGTTGAAAGCTCCCAGACGGCTTATTTTTTTCCGACATCTCCAACAAACATCGTTAATGTATTCACAAATCTAGGCAAAAACCACGCTTTCAACCACGAAAACAACATGAAAATCTGTGCAGTAGTTTTCGAGTTTATCGCGAACAGACAGACAGACGCGGCGGAGGACTTTGTTTTATAATATGTAGTGATAAGATGAATCTCATATGCTCTGAATGCTATTCATAAATTATAGAATAATACAAATGAGGGCACCGAGATCACGGACTAGTAAAAAAATAAGGACTCCGTGTCACCTTACATAACAGTGTAGCACCAAAACAAGCCGATTTACGTGTAAATACTAAATACATAGCCCCACGCATACACTTACACTACTACAGGCCGATAGGCGGCCATTATAATGAGAATGAAGAATGAGAATAGTCATCGTCTGTGACAGATCAGTTTGCGTCTCAATTAAATATTTTAATAAAAATGCCGTCGTGCGTTCTGAAAAAGTGTAAAAACGTAAGTATTTGTGGCCATATATGATTATTTAAGGGTGAAATAATTGTGTTACTAGTATCCCCCGCACACACACTAGCATAACGGTGCTTCACTTGCTAATATCACGGCGCGGAGTCCTTCTTTTTTTACTCGTCCGTGACCGAGATTAATGTTATAATATATGAGTTACCTTGAACAAACTAACAAAATGAACACATCCACCTGATTATACTGTGTATGAATAGATTATTACTAAGTCTTAGGATAATTTACTAGATGTTCAAAGTAAGTTCGCTGGCCTTTCAATCTTTTATGTATAATATAATAATCTAATATATAAAATTCTCCTGTCGCGGTTGACCGATTCTCATGAAATTTTGAGTTCATATTGGGTAGGTCTGAGAATCGGACATCTACTTTTCATCCCCACAAATCTTGCCTGAAAATTGAACCCATTTGTATCCTATTGTACTCCTAGAATAATTATAAATTTATCTCTTTTTATATAAACTTGTATCTTGAATTAATCTCATTTGGGTCGCTTAGATATACCAAAGTAATTGACACTCGTAAAGAACTCAATTTGCATTTAGATCCTGCTTGGTACACATGTTTCCAATTTAATATCAAAGCCCTGTGACAGCAGGCGTGATATAAACCTGCTTGATGGGTTAATATCGAGAACTTTCATCTGAATTACTTGAAGCACTTCTATAATTTATTTTTTATTTACTGACAGACTTCTACACAAATTATCTTGCCCCAAAATAGGCATAGCCCGTACTATATAATGATATATTTAATCTATATATATAAAAATGAATTGCTGTTCGTTAGTCTCGTTAAAACTCCAGAACGGCTGGACCAATTTGGCTAACTTTGGTCTTGAATTATTTGTGGAAGTCCAGAGAAGGTTTAAAATGTGAATAAATATGAAAATGCTCGGAATGAAATAAAAACGATTTTGATTTTCCGTTGATGTGTCCCCCGTCGTTCAGAAATAAAAGTAACGATTAACTAATTAGAATTTTTATATCTTTCTAAATTTCTCAGGAGATAAAAAATTAACTTAATTTTAGTTAACTATCTATTAAATTATTTTTATGTAGATTGATAAATCTTAAGTTTTGTCAAAAAATAAAATTTCTGAACCTAACCGCACCACAAAAATAAAACAAACAATATAGTTTATCAGAAAGCTTTAAATTGATTACTGAGTATCATAACTGTGTGTGTCTGTCAATATCAAATTGAAGCCTTATTTAAATAGCCAGTATTTCAGGAAATCTCTGTTTTATAAGTAAGCAACATCATGTGTATTTAATCAAAATTAATAATAAAATTTCATTCATACCGAGCATTTATTTTTATTTGTTTTATAAAGTTTAGGTCTTTTATTTATCGTTTGTGGCAGTACGAAGCCTGCCGGGTCAGCTAGTACAATATATTTACTTAAACATATATAAATACATAATATAAACATCCATGACTCGGAAACAATAATTCATACACAAGTATTTCTATTCATCTTAATTTAAATAAAATAAAAACTGTAAAAGACTTTAGATCTCCAATATTTACGTACCTCGATATTTTGCATATAAAAAAATGTTTTTTTGTGTTGAAATTCAGTTATAACCGTTTTTGAATGTTATTATTATTATTTTTTATGTTATTTACTAGCTGACCCAGCAAACGTCGTATTGTCATATAAAATATTTAAAAAAATCAATTATTAATATTTTGATGCAACCGATTCTCAGACCTACCAAATATATCGTACTATAAATTTATTATTGAATTCGATTACCATCTTGCAACCCTATATCGGTTTGGTGGATGGAACACAATAATATAAAAATCGTGATATAAAAATAGTTGTAAATCCTAGAAGAGCAAAAATTTAAATTTGTATGTATTTTTCAATGCTGAATCATAATAAAATAAAAATAAAAAAAAATTGTCAAAAAATTAAAATAAAAACATTTAGGGGGATAAAAATATATAGTAGCCGATTCTGAGACCCAATGAATATGCATATAAAATTTGGTAAAAATCAGTAAAGCCGTTCCGGAGGAGATTAAAGAGATATAAGATTTTATTATACTACAGTTAGTTAGTTGACCCGACAGACGCTGTTCTGTATATAATAAATAAAATATTTTTTTCAATAATAATAATAAATAAATAATGATTTGTCAATAATATATCATAACATGAAGAATTATTTCGTAAAATATGCTCCTAGTTGTTGTAATGAAATTGTTTTACAGCAGAACTGTCAAAACGTGCGTCAATAAATTCTCTCATAAAAAATATGTCCATACAAAACAAATATCGCACGACGGGGGACACATCAAAGGAAAAACAAAATTGTAGTTTTTATTTAATTCCAAGCATTTTCATATTTATTCAGCTTTTAAACCTTTTTAGATATATCTTTGCTCAAAATCAGACGGTGCAATATGTCTTAAAAAGAACTACTTACTAGATCTCATTCAAACCTATTTTTGGTGGAAGCAGGTTGCTTGGTAATGTACATCTTATATTTTTTTAGTTTTATCATTCTCTTATTTTAGTAGTTACAGGGGAGGGACACATTTTTCCACTGACCTATCCATAGATACCCCACACGTGTCAGTTTGATGAAAAAAAAAATTTGTATTTCAGTTCTGTATTAAGTATGGGAAACCCCCAAAATTTATTGTTTTTTTTTCTATTTTAGAGAAAAAAAAAATAATACGGTTCACAGAATACATCTACTAACCAAGTTTCAACAGTATTGTTCTTATAGTTTTGGAAAAAAGTGGCAGATGCATACACGGACAGACAGTGGCCATCTGGAGGGCAAAGCCAAATCACTTTCGAAAAAGCTGGGCGTCATCAATAGAGCACGGCAATACTTCAAGCCGGCCCACATTCTAGCGCTCTACATAGCGCAGGTCCGGCCACACATGGAGTATTGCTGTCATCTCTGGTCTGGCGCACCCCAGTATCAGCTCGATCCATTTGACAGCGTGCAACGCAGAGCAGCTCGAATTGTCGGGGACCCAGTGCTCTGTGCTAGATCACTTGGCGTTGCGTAGAGAAGTCGCTTCATTGTGTGTCTTCTACCGTATTTATCACGGGGAGTGTGCCGAAGAGCTGTTCAACCAGATACCTGCCGTCGAATTCCACCTTCACACGACACGCCATAAGTTAGGATATCATCTCCACCATCTGGATGTGTGGCGGTCCTCCACAGTGCGGTTTTCAAGGAGCTTTCTTCCACGTACTACAAAGCTGTGGAATGAGCTTCCTTGTGCGGTGTTTCCGGGATGATACGACATGGGTACCTTCAAAAAAAAGGCGCGTACACCTTCCTTACAGGCCGGTAACGCTCTTGTGATTCCTCTGGTGTTGCAAGAGAATGTGGGCGGCGATGATCACTTAACACCAGGTGACCCGTACGCTCGTTTGTCCTCCTATTCTATAAAAAAAAAGACTGACATGACGAATCTATAAGGGTTCCGTTTTTTGCCATTTGGCTACGGAGCCCTAAAAAATTCACTTAGCGAACGTCAAAAACTACCACCCATTCGAAATACAAGTAAAATGCATCAGACCTGAGAAGATCGAGCACAAGAAACTCAGCGGGCTTTTTTTAATTTCGTTACAATTTTATAATATGTAATATCGTTCAATACAATTTATAATCAAATAGCCTGAGGGCTTTCGCTCCATTCCCAGTTTATGATATTATTAAGAATATCATTTATATTCAATTTCGTATTCTCATTATTAAAAAAGTAATATTAGAATATTGTACTTACGATGTTCATATTGTCAAGTCCTATCCTTCTTTTCTTTTATGAAAATAAGGGATGAGACGAGCAGGACGTTCAGCTGATGGTAATTGATGCGCCCTGCCCATTACAATGCAGTGCCACTCAAGATGATGGAAAGACCTAAAAATTCTGAGCGGCACTACAACTGCGCTCTTCACCTTGGGACATAAGATGTCAAGTCTGATATGCCCAGTAATTTCATTAGCTACGGCGCCCTTGAGACCGAAACACAGTAATGTTTACACATTACTGCTTCACGGCAGAAAAAGGCGCCGTTGTGGTACCCATAATCTAGCCGGCATCCTGTGCAAAGGAGCCTCCCACTGGTATGTTAAGAAATTGTTATAAATAAAGGATATTTCTAAATGTGTTTAGTGAATCGTGTCTACGACCTTCCGTTAGTGTAAAAGGGAGAATAAAATCCCCAATAGTTTCCATATATCGAGTCTTTATGAGATCCGAGCCAAAATGTACACAAGTGCTATTTTTCTGTCGAAAGGATACGTTCCCCCGAATAACGAATAAATTACTCTCAATGGAATAGTAAAATTTTATATTACAGTCGGCTTATGTTTGTTTTAAAATAATTAAGTCATAGAGAGATATATGTAGACGCTAGTAAATTTGAATGTTTGTTTTACAAACATTTCGTAAGTTAGACTTAATCATTAAGTGTTTTTGCAATATATATATCATTAAGTGACAATAAGAGTAGGACTTTCAGCTGGTGGTAATTGATACCACCTTGTAATTGAGCCTCCCACTGGTAGCTTTAACGGTATAATGTTATCTGTGTTATTGTCACTCCCTATGGTAAATAAATATATTTCTATATTATAGACACCAATCACAATATACCAGCGTGTAAACAAACAGAGTGCATGAGAGAAAAACATCTCTAACGTAGATACAGCAAGATAAAAAGGAAAATGCATCTATTGTTTCTGTAATCAATTTTAATTGAGATGTCGTAAACTATCAGCCACTTTTGGCATTAGATTATTATTATTATTATTAATTAAAATTGTTAACTCATTAATGGGTTGTCAGATTGTCTATATGTTGGTCTATTTAAGTCTAAGGATTTAATTTACACTATGTATTGTCATTCTATCAACATTCTATTTTAAGGAGTTTAGTTACGATTGGGCTTTGAAATTGAAGGGTAAGTATCTATATAGGGCATCCCAAAGTTATGGGACATGAAGGGAAAGTACCTTAAATATCGTAGATAGGGTATTGTACTGAAAGAAGACTTTATGTTATTTTTAAAAGTTAGTAAATCTGCATTCAAAAATTTTCTAAAAATTACTTGCCTCGTCCGGGACTCGAACCGACATATAGAAAAAACACCCCTACTTTTATGACGCCAATCGAAAGAACGGCCAAACACTAATAACTCTTCTTAAGTAAAATAGTTTAAAAGAAAGGAGCAACGTAAAATGTTTCAATTTTCTTGAAATTTGATTCAAAAATTTATTGCCAACGACGACGTCCGAAAAGTAGAGATAGCATCCATAGATAGCATTGATTATTCGTAAATAAGTACCCACTTCATAATTCAAATACTTTATAGCATAGTTTTTAGTTTGAAAGCGATACGAGAAGGTGGTCGAGTTACAACAGAATTGTGCCATATCGAGTATTCACCATAAAATAAGAAAATCAAAAGGCAGCGGACTCATTTAAAGATTGGCGATTTGCGTAAGACAGGAGGGATCACATTTTGAACATTTAATTAATTAATTTACAAAAAAATACCCACTTAATTGACTACTTAACTAACTACGAACTACTCATATCTACATAATATCATAAAAGATCTAAATAATATCATAAAAGTAGGGGTTTTTTTACATTTAAGTCGGTTCAATTCCCAGACGAGGCAAGTTTTTTTTAGAAAATCTTTGAATGCAGAATTAGTAAATTTTAAAAATAACATAAAGTCTTCTTTCAGTAAAATACCCTATCTGCGATATTTAAGGTACTTTCCCTTCATGTCCCATAGCTTTGGGACACCTGTATATTGTTCTTATTTTAAATTATAGTAACAGATATTTTTTTCAAATTTAAGTGTAACCTCTACTCTATTTCTGAGAATGAGCTGCAGTTGGTCTTTTGAATTCAATTTTGTTATTATTTAGTTTTAATTTAATTTGGCCCTCCTTTACATAAAATATTTGCCAAAAAACACTGGAATACGTTTAGAACACTCTAAAAACTCTAATATCTTTCTTGTCTAATAATCTAATCTAAATAACAGTTTCTTGTAGGTAAATTTATTATTTTTTTTAGCTGAATTATGGTAACTTGAGACATGTGTTAAATGTATATGTTGTTTTAGTTTAAAATGTAGCGATATATTTCAAATAATGTTGTTGGAACAGCTCCAATGCATTAGAACCACTCGTTCTCCGTCTATTTTCTTAGTTCAAAATTAAAACTGATGCAAATTGGGGTTACAAACGTACAAGAAAAACAACAAAATCAACTGTCACATATTGTTGTTTTGAATAGATCTCTCGGTCCCAAGAACAATGTGGTCGGCGGTATGAGAGCACAGTAAAACATGTTCACGGTCAAACAGCAAGACCAACGCAGGTTCGATATGGACTATGGCAACCACAGCATCTCTATCTCTTACGACAGCAGCCTGCGGGGTGAAATTTGAAAACCGTATTCGAAAACGAGCATTGTTAAGGCAAATTGTAAGTTAACGTAAAGGTACAAGGTTGGGTTTTGTGGGTTGCATGCGATACTGAAAAGTATTTGTGTCTCGCTCGCTCGGGCCCTTGTTTGCGAGGTGCGGTGAATACGCGAATACGCTTTCAGTCGCGGTCCGCCGGCCCTCGCGTCGAAGAGGCCGTTCGCGCCGCGTCACGCCGCAAAACATGTCGTGCTCTACGTAAGATGCACGGTTGTTTGACGTGCTGTGTCCTTGCTGTGTCCGTACAAGCTATCCGCACTGACTAACTCTTAGTGGCTCTCCCAGACCCTACATCAACCGCGTAACCTTCACAATCCGTTCCTCAAAACTAGTGTGTGATACTTTACTTTCAATCTAATCCAACAACAGAATCTCCTATTCACGTGTAAGTTGACGAGAGATTATACGGTCTATCGGTACATTAATGTACAAAGTTTGTTTAGCCTTATATAAGTATTATGAATGATTTCATTCGACGCGATAATCGTTTCGAAATATACTAGTAAGATAACAGGTTAATCTAATAATCACGCGCTTAAATACATTTGTTAGCGCTCTTCCATGTTACGTGTTCGGGCGTTAATATTGGGTAAATTATGTTAAACAAATTTCACAGATTCCCCTGAACGTGGCAATGCACGAAATTGTGTTAAGCGATATTATTTCTAACACACGATTACTACTTGTTGATTGTTTCGAATTCTCAATCTCAGTATAAGTACTGTTATATAATTTAATA
Source organism: Leptidea sinapis (assembly GCF_905404315.1). Taxonomy (NCBI): domain Eukaryota; kingdom Metazoa; phylum Arthropoda; class Insecta; order Lepidoptera; family Pieridae; genus Leptidea; species Leptidea sinapis. Next base: position 26,760,021 of record NC_066265.1, read on the forward strand.
CATTTATTGTATTTATATAGAACCTCATGAAGTTCATAATAAATGATAAAATTGATAATAGATATTATATACCTGAGATATTATAAAAAACAGTGTTTTTTAAATTATGGCATTAAATAAAATTCTTTTTCATTATTACAATCCACTTATTTGGTTGCAAAAAAATCCCGTTACTTACAGCTTCAAAAAAGGCAATACAGACCAGAGTAAAAATTTTTTTGTGTGTTCGTGAGCCGAAAACATAACAATAAAAGGCTAGGCTAACATGCAAGTTTACAATGCCTTGAAGTATATAATATCGATAGTACAAATATATTTCGATTTTATAATAACATCAACTGTATAAAAACACATTCTCACTTTTACAAAGAAAACCAAAACATACTTGTGATAAGTATAAACCCGTAATATCTTAATATATATAAATTACGTGACACGTTGTTTGTCCGCGATGGACTCCTGAACTAATGAACGGATTTTAAAGGGGATTACTCCATGGAGTGCAGTTTGGTCCAACTTGAGAGATAGGATAGTTTTTATTTCGATTTGGGACCCATAATTATTTTAATTTCCAATATTTGTTTTGTATGAACACAATATTTACTATGAGAGAATTTATTGACGCACGGTTTAACAGTTCCGCTGTGAAACAATTTCATTATAAAAACAGGGAGCAAATTTTACGAAATAATTTCTAATATTATGAAATATTATTGGCAAATTAAAAATAATGTATTTTATTAATTATGTACAGAACAACGTCTGTCGGGTCGACTAGTAATTTATATTTTAACAGATTCTTAAGCGCACGCCAATAAAAACTAAAAAACTTATACAATCCTCAAATTTTATATCCCGTTTAAAACTGTTATTTTTTTTTACAATAATATTGTCAATTTCATTATATTTGTTTTGGGTAGCTTAATAAAATATCGTTTAAATGAGCATGTGTCTACTTGAGCAGATGTTAGATATATCTTTGTACTATCACATTTTATTATATAAATCTCAGAGCAGTAATAAAAACGTTTTATGTACGCAATTAAAGCATAAAGTAACGTCAATTGCTGGTTTAAAAATAGAATTACAATTGTTTTGTAGATTTTTCTTGTCTCTGCATGTTGTAAACAAGACGATCCACGATGATACAATCTAGTATAATGAAGTAAAAAAAGTATTTATTATGAAACGTCTTAGGAATTTTAAGGCCTGGTTTGGCTAAAAGCATAATTCATTTATTGGTTACAATGAAAGAGTACTTTTTTTAAATAAACATAAGGGACAAGAGGAGCAAGGCGTTCAGCTGATGGTACACCGTTCAGGATTCTTGAAAAACCCAATAATACTGAGCGGTACTATAATTGCGTTCGTCACTTTCAGACATAAAGATGTGAAGTCCCTTTACCTAGTTATTTTACAAGTTCTGACGTCCTTTTAAAGAAAAAAAAGAAGAAGAAAAAAAAATTTCATTATACATTCTGATAATAGTTCTTAAAGTTAAACTAATCTAATTATTATATAATGACGCCAATGGGCCCCCAACTCAGCATAGTTGTGGTTTCGAAAGAATCCACAATGCTGGTCTTCCGTGGAAACCCAGAGAGCGCTACTAACACACAGTCCTGTCACACGAAGGTGTACAAACTATTATTTCTCTATGAGCACAAAGTATAAAAAATAGTTAAACTCGGATTCAAAATTTAAACTAATAACAAATAAAAACAATTAAACTTGATTTAAACTTGCCATTGCCACATAAAACAAACGATTTTTTTTAAATATTATGTTACATGTTATTGTCTCATTTGCCCAGTAATTTCACTAGCCGCGGCGCCCTTCAGACCGAAACACAGTAATGTTTACACACGAAACTATTATTAAAACTATAAAGTATGACAAAAACAAAGTATTATTAGTAATGCAACAGAAGTGTTATTAATAAGAGTTAAAAAATAGGGATGAGACCAATAGCACGTTCAGCTAATAAGAAAGTGATACGCCTGTCCTGAAATAATAATTATTACAATACAGTTCCACTTAGAATTCTTAAAAACCCAAAAATCTGAGCGTTATTACATTCGCCACTCTCAGACATAAGACAGACCTAGTTATCTTACTAATTGTGGCGTCCTTCAAACTCATTAACAATTTTACATAGAAACCTCCGAAAGATTAAGTTTTAAGTAAAAATAATAAATTAGAAAAGAATTGATACTTTTTATAAAAATCATCATTAGTATAATTTTATCTGCTACTAAGTTAGTAACTAATACACAAACTCGTTATTGTTAACGTTAAGTCGATAATTTATTTGTTATTTGCTTTTTACACTATTTCGCTAACGATAATATGATATTGTAAAAACTTCAATTGAAAATTGTTCTTTTCCTTTTAAGTACGTAAAATTGTAATTAAAAATTTAAGCGGCTAACATACACAGTTGTCTGTGTAATAAATATAATAATCTTATCAGCTTCATAAAGATTGAGTGTTTATTATTGTAATTTAAATAAACAAACATAAATAATAATAAAAACATATACACTGAAAATATAGCTTAGTAAAACTCTATAATCAAATGCAGACAAAAATATTATCCGTCTAAATTCTTTATTTAGCAAATGTCTGCATTCATTGAAACTGTATCAATACTCAATGTTACTCGTTATTAAATTTATTTGTGTATATAAAATTTCTGTAGGTATGTGTGTACCAAAGAGGATATAAATACTACGTAATAGGCGGAACTGCCTAAGTATAAATTGAAATTTAGTTTTGTAAGAAATGTGCAGTGATTTGAGATAAGTCTGAAGTAGTAGTTACAGTATATGGCGACGAAGTATAATCCGGCTGAGTTTGAAAGCGAACAGCAAGCAAATAACGTAGTGGATTTCTTCTTCGTTTTTTACAAGATTACTAGTGGACCCGACAGACGTTGTCCTGTACACACGTCTTAAATTTGAAAAATCGGTCCAGCCGTTAGGAGGAGTTCCCTAACATACACATGAGCAGGAAAATTATATAATATCGACGGAATTGAGAATCTAAACCAATCTCAAATTCACTGAAACAAACAAAAAAAATCATCAAAATCGGTCCAGCCGTTTAGGAGGTAGTTTAATTGTGAATCTAAACCATCCTTGAATCCATCTGAAGACACACAGAAAGTTTCATCAAAATCGGTCTAGGAGGAGTTCAGTGACATACACACGCACACAAGAAATAAATAATATATTAAGATATCCGTCATCTGTCAATATATCAATGACTGCACGTTTCATACAATCTGATACAATTGCTAGGCTGCGTGTATTTGTTGCTGAACTCCTTAAATCCCCTCCACCCCCATCTCTTTATTGCACTCGTTCGAGCAGGTCAATGTCTATCCACTCCGCTCGTTATAAATGTGGCTTAGCTATATATAGATGAGTTAATTCATGATTAGATTGCATAGACAATATAGTAATTGGCTGCTTCGTTTGGCACGCTTATGCCATTGTGCCATTATTTTACGATGACGCTGTATAGAGTCAGCACAATTGATCTCAATCATTGTTCAACGAGAACTAATTGATTATTATTGTATCTGGCGAGGTATTTGTTGTTCACTATTTCTTGAGCTCGTCCACTGGATCGATCATAACAATTTCGTTTTATGTTTATTGTCTATTGTCTCGTACATTGTTTCTATCAAGGTCCTTAAATTATTAATATTATGGGAACTTTGAATACAAAATCCACAACATAACTTTTTATTTTATGATTAATATTATATAATGAATGGTTTTCCTTATACTTCCCCGGGGAATAAAAATAATAGAAAATACCTAGGGTGGCGTACCATTTACCAGTGATGTCGGCTAGAATAGTCTAGGTACCACAATGGCGCCTTTTTCAGCCGTGAAGCAGTAATGTGTAAGTATTATTGTGCTTCGGTCTGAAGGGCGCCGTAGCTAGTAAAATTCCTAGGCAAGCGAGACTTAAGATCTTATGTTTCAAGGTGACAAGCGCAATTGTAGTGCCACTCAGAATTTTCGGGTTGGGCAGGGCGTTTCAATTACCATCAGCTGAGCGTCGTGTGCTTGTCTCATCCCTTGTTGTCATAAGAAATAGGAATGCTAAAACAGGTGATACTGTGGGGTAAAAGGATAACCTAATCAACCATCATATCAGATTAGATGAGCCGTTAATCACTTCTCCTTCTGTTGTATATAGAATAGAATGCCTATACCATTAAAACCGGACTTTAACTATGTTTAATTCAAAGTTTACCAAATATTATAAAACATAGTCCTCCGCCGCGTGTATCTGTCTGTCTGTTCGCGATAAACTCAAAAACTTCTGCACCTTTTCATGCTGTTTTCACCAATGGATAGTGTGGTTTACTAGGAACAATGACTGTCGGTCAGATAGTTTATTAAGATGTATCAATCACTACGTCTGTAATAATGCACTTGTTCCACTGCCGGCGAGAAAGCGACAAGCTATTAACTATTTTCTCGCTCAAGAAACGTACAACAGATATTGAGTGTAGTAAATAGGCATAAAGGCCTAAAATGCATTTATTTTCTCAAAATTGATTTCATTACAATTCTCTTTGATATCATTTCTAATACTACTGACGCTTCGGAAACAAATGGCGTTCTGAGAGAGAAGAAGCGGCGCAAGAATCTCTCCCAGCATTCTTAAGTATTTCATAGTAGATCGCTGACTGTTCACCCTGCCCGCCAATAGTCTATTTCAAAAAAGTGTTTGATAAAGCTTCTAAAAACATGAGCGTTGGCTTAGTCGATTGAGGATGCCGTCTGGAAAAATGAATCGAAAGTTTGTTTTAGCACATAAATAATTGCATCTGTTATTAAGAAATTAACACAAAAAAGAGAATTTAGTTTTTCGTCAATAAGTCCAAAACTATTATTATTTATTTATATTTAAGGATTTTTGAAAAAAGATCCTTAAAGAGAAGGAAATTTTCTATAAAAGAGTTTGACTCCCGGAACTCTGTCTCTTTTATTTGTAAATTTTAGTTCAATTCGCCTGAATGAATAGCATATGGGCGCACTTATGCTAAAGACATTGTACTCCATTATTTCATTTTTTTAGCAACAAATATTAATATTTGAGGAAATTATGGTATCATCCTGACACTTGAAAGAATAAATCTCCATTAAAAATAAGAATTAAGTCAATTTTTCAAAAAGGTTTAGTATTGTTTATTAAGTATTTCTTTTCCATTCGATCAATCTATCAAGCTTTCAATCAATCTCTGATATCTCTAATTATTACACAAAGGCTGTGTAATATATTATCTATAAATTTTTGGCGTCGTGGAGCCCTTCTTAATTTTACAACAAGATTACGCTGTAAAAGTCAATATAACTTTATTTATTTGCTTATAATAATTTTTTAAAGTTAACTACGTCTTCAACTACACTTGCATGCGGTCATAAACACTCACCGACTCCCATTTTAACCGACTTCAAAAAAAGGAGTAGGTTCTCAATTCGTCGGTATGTTCTTTTTTTATGTTTGTTACCTCAGAACTTTCGACTGGGTGAACCGATTTTGATAATTGTTTTTTTATTTGAAAGCTGGTGCTTTCCATGTGGTCCCATTGTAATAAATTTCAAAAATATAGATAATAGATTTCAAAAATAACAAAAATCGATAACTAGAATTAGATTAATTAATTAGATTGTATACAAATACGTAATTATTTTTATACTTTTTAGTGCGCATTATATCTATTGTTTTGGAATAGTGTTTTTGAAGACGGTTGCCTTTTTGTTAATTTTTTTTTAATCATAGTGCGAGTAATCGCCCGTCACACACGTCCACTCGCTATTGTCCAGCAACAAAAATATCTGAACTATTCTCGCTTCTAGTTGCTCGCTAACTCAATCACAGTTTCTAGCTTCTCGTTTATAGCTGGCGGTGGACCTAGTGCCTTACTGAGATGTCAATTGTAGACTTCCTTTGTCTCTCACTTGAAGCGTACATAATCTGTGTTGACTGCTTTGACACTAAATTGATAACATTTTATTGTCTCACGGCTGTACGAGTATGTACCATTGTAATACAAGTAGAACAATATTAATTATTAATGTTAGTGTTTAAACAAATAAATTTACTCATTGTTAGATATTATTTACATACATTTGTAAACTCAAAAAGATTCAAATGGTAGATGACATCTGAGATAAAACTGAAGTATAAAAATATAAATAAAATTCAAATTAAAATATATTGAAAAAAAGATATTCATTGTATTGATTGAAGATAAATCGTCTTAGATAACATAAAGTATCGTTTAAGGTTTTTCATTCAATACTTGTAAGGATTAAATGAACAATTATTTTATTATAATAAAAAGAATAGCACTCAATCAGGACCGCTAAAAAATTTGGGATAGCAAAGCACCACTTTTAAGATTAATTTATAAAAATATGTAGAAATATTACTTCATTTTAGAGCATTGAATACAACAAATACATACTTCGTGTTCAAAAATAGAAGATAATCAATTTTCATTGGGATTCGCAACAGTATTTGGTGGTAAGCTACAATAAAATTGATAGCACAAAAGCGTTCTACAGACAAAAACACATACATGCCAATTTTCATACAGAATGGTGAGATCGAAACAAAAACAATGATATACAAACATCTATTTTAATATATAGATTGTCATTCTTATTCAGATGTTGTATAATATAGATTATCGGTCTGTTACAGCACCCATTCCCATATAAACCGTCAGTTATTTACGTCTATATGGACGCATTTAGTTTACAAAGTCATATTATAACATATAGTCATATATATATATAACAAAAATAATAAGGAAACTTTTACGCAAAAACCAATGTAAAAGCACTGTTACAATTACACGCGTTTTAATCCTTTAAAAAGTTTTTTCTTTAAAATTGGCTAATCAATCTTATTTAATACAATACATACAATTTTAGGTCCTGCGCAGAACCACACCTTCTGGATCTGTGGCGGTCCTCCACAGTGCGGTTTTCAAGGAGCTTTCTTCCTCGTACTACAACTTTGTGGAATGAGCTTCCTTGTGCGGTGTTTCTGGGACGATACGACATGGGTACCTTCAAAACAAGCGCGTACACCTTCCTTAACGGCCGGCAACGCTCTTGTGTTTCCTCTGGTGTCGCAAGAGAATGTGGGCGGCGGTGATCACTTAACACCAGGTGACCCGTACACTCGTGTGTCCCCCTATTCCATAAAATAAAAAAAAATAAAAAAAAACCGACCATAGGTACATATCTCAATATCTTACATTAAAAAAGTTCAACACGTTTTCTATTTTGAAATTGCGTCGACAAGCGGTTGTTCACAGTATTAATATATGTATGATAAATAGTAATTATGATGCTAACTGGGATCTTTGCCAACGAATAAAACCAACGTATAATATTGTCGTCACAATCATTTTGTTTTGAAATACATTAACAACCACATGTATATTAATACGTATCTCATACTATTAATAACTTACAGCCACTAAAGATCTATTTTAGACTTCCAGGTGTGCTAAAAAACTTCACTACAAACATAACTCTGCGAAAATACGATATAAAATCCAGTTATGTAGCACCAATATATACAATATGGACAAGTGATCCAGTTTAATAAAATAGTCGAAAATGGAATAATAGTAGGGCAGTGTTGACAAATACATTTTTTGTACAAATACATTTTTTGTTTCAAATTCAAACATTTCTATCAACATTATAAAGAAATATTCCATTCTTTTTAAAATGTCATTCTTTTTTAAATTATTTGTCTGATATTGAGGTCAAACTATCAAAATATATCCCCCAGTCTCCAGGGATGGACTGTATCATTATAAATTAATGCTAGATGTCTTGTCTAAGAGAGGTAGAAAGTTCTTGATAAAATTTCGAATATGTACGAAATTATAACGATATAGTAAAGGTACGTACAATCGTAAACTAAAGCTTTTTAGACATTATTATAATTCTTCGCCAGGTTTGTTTCTCTTTTATGAAATTTTCTGAGTGTAAATGGGTCTCTGAAATTCAATTTTATGTTTTGATGACTTTTGTAGATAAACAATCTTTCCTAGCAACTTTAACATGATGAACATTAGGTACATTTTTTCTCATCGTCACTTATAAATTTTTAAAAAATATCTTACACGATGGCTTAGTAATTGTTATTGAACGGTTTTTTTTTGAATTAAAATATGAAAATAGATTTAGTTTCAGTCTACACATGCGGTCTTCATTTGGCTTGCGGTTGCGGCTAATATTAATAGTTTACGATTATAATTCTGAAATCTAAGAATCATTTGATGTTTTGAAATATCTGAGATATTTTGTTTCATTATGAGAACATTAAAGTTTATTTTGTATCAGGTCTACACAAAGTGAAATGATAATAAAGTCATCATTAATTTTGTCGAATGGAATCATAGCTTTTTTAAAAAATTATTTTGAATGAACTTTTGATTTAAATTAATTATTTTAGTTTCTCAACCAATTCTACTGACCAAGAACAACACCATACATCAGTAAACGTTACTATACGTATTTACTGTTGATTTGATTTAATTTTATAGATATAAATATTGATAGAGCATATTGCATTCAATTATTTTATTGGTCAGAACCGACGGGTTCTGAAAAAAAAACTACGCCTGGTATTTTGATTTTTTTAAACAAGTTTGCAAAACTTGATTATAAAAGTAAAACTCTTTTAAATAAGTAGGTATACTAGCAACAGCGTGGAACATTAACTAATCATGTAAAATAAATAAGATTTGTGTATGTTCCCCATGGACTAAAAAAAAGGCAGCATCGTTTTTGTCAAAAATTTCAGGATAACCTTCAGTTTTGCTAAAATTATAATAATTTTTGAAGTGAAAAATTTTAACTTTTATGCCGGTCAGATCTAATCTTTTCGAGCAGATTTATGGAATGGGATCAGTCAAAGAAAAATGAACCTAAGTAATTTATACACAACAATAATTATATACACTGGGCTTATTAAAAGGTTTCACTAATAATAATTCAGCGCCTTTGTTTTTCTTTTCTTTAGGAACTTCACCTATCGTCGGCTAGTAAGCGACTAATTAAATAACTATTTTGTAGGCACTATTGGACTTCCACAAGTAGTTACTCGCTTGCCACCAAGAAATATTCGCCGAGCTGTTCCCAGCGGTCATTATCTAATACAGTACGAGTAATCGGAAATAGTTCGTACACTATAACTTACGATGGAACCATCGGAACAATAGCTTCTAACTGTTGGCCATGTCGTTGTTAGAGTCTGAAAACTTCGTGCGCGAACGTCCCACAGGGTGACAGACGCTAGCGGAGGCGGGCTTCTGGAAAGCAAAGCCATATTGGCTTCGAAGAAACTGGGAGTCATAAATAGAGCCGGCAATACTTCAAGCCGACTTACATTCTAGCGCTGCACAAAGCGCAGGTCCGGCCACATATGGAGTATTTCTGTCATCTCTGGTCTGGCGCACCCCAGTATCAGCTCGATCCATTTGACCGCGTGTAGCGCAGCGCAGCTCGAATTGTCGGGGACCCGGTACCCTGTGAACGGCTGGATCACTTGGCGTTGCGTAGGGACATCGCTTCTTTGTGTGTCCTCTACCACATTTATCATGGAGAGTGTTCCGAAGACCTGTTTCACCTGATTCCTGCCGCCGAATTCCACCTTCGCACGACACGCCACAAGTTTGGATATCATCCCCACCATCTGGATGTGTGGCGGCCTTTCCACAGTGCGGTTTTCAAGGAGCTTTCTTCGACGTTCGACAAAGCTGTGGAATGAACTTCCTTCACCCCGTGGGACGTTCACGCACGAAGTTGTCGGACTATAGTTGTTAGCTCAATTCACTCCTCGTTCATCGCGGGAGCAAGCAAGCCTAAATTGTAACCGAAACGTGTAATACTTACTTAATTTAAATTTTTAATAGGTTGTTCCTGACTGATGGGGTTCAACTTTTAAAGATACAATACTTGAATGAAATAACAATTAGAAATGTCTATCTTAACATTTTGTACCTAATTTTAAATTTTTACTATTCCAAATTGTATTTTGTCTTTGATACATCTATATCTATATATATATAAAAATGAATTGCTGTTCGTTAGTCTCGCTAAAACTCGATAACGGCTGGACCGATTTAGCTAATTTTGGTCTTTAATTATTTGGAAGTCTAGAGAAGGTTTAAAAGGTGAATATATATGAAAATGTTTGGATTTAAACAAAAACAACAATTTTGTTTTTCCTTTGACGTGTCCTCCGTCGTTAAGAATTCAAATTGATAGAATAGTTTAAAATGAATAACTAATTAGAATCTTTATATCTTTCTAACTTTCTCAAGTGGTAAAAAATAAATTTAGCTTAATTTTAGCTACCTATAATTGGTAGATTAACTACAGTTTTTAACTATGATGGCAATACAACGTTTGCTGGGTCAGCTAGTAATATATAAAAAATATTTTGCCAAGAGTGCCACCTCACTATACCTGTGTAAAATACAATGATGTTGGTACCTATAGTACATGACATGCTTTTAGCTCAGACGGCGTGAATGAAAGATCCATGAAGCGATAAGAATCTTTGGGACGAATTCCAAGTAACTGTATGAGGTGTATGAAGTAGTTTTATCGAAATACCGCTGAAAATTCTTACAGTGGATTTCTTGTCATCGTATAGAAAATAATTAATTTATGACGATCATTCGAGAAAGGCTCATTAAGTGTGTGTTTTCGAATTGATATGTGCGTTTATTCGACACATTATAAGGTATATATCTTATCAAATCTTGTCGGAATAAAAATTATTGGGATACTTGAAAAAAAAAAAAATTGTTTTGAAATTAAACGTTTTTAAGTAAAATTTATGGACGATGCGGGAATCGAGCTCGCGACCTCTCGCATTCCGTGCGAGCGCTCTTCCACTGAGCCAACTGTTCGAGTGACGTATTGTTGATAAATCATGTATGTCTTGTTCAACTCTCAGGTTGTGGCTTCATCTACAGGATCTACTTTACAGTTGATAGCCTGCTCAACCCCAATATTTGCATATTAGGAGATTGACCTGAGATGTCGCTCTTGCAAATTTAAACAATTTGTTATTTTTTAAAGTGATAGACCTCACTTCTGGGATTAATTACACAAATTAAATTTGAAAACAAAATTTATGAACGATGCGGGACTCGAAACCGGAACCTCTAGCGTTGCATACGAGCGCTCTTCCACTGAGCCAACCGTTAGAGTTACGTATCGTTGACAAATCTTGTATGTTTTGTTCAAATCTCAGGTTGTGGCTTTACACCTATAATAGTTTGTCAATAGAAGGTATCTGAGTTAAAAAAATCTATTAATACCATTTGTTTTCTTGAAAATATTTGTAATAAATATATTTTATCGCTTATTAAACCAGCGTATATCACTAGAGATATAAAAACATTGTTTTATTAAATATAAGCTGACCCGACAGACGCTGTTCTGTTAATAGAAAAAAATTATGTAAGTATTCGGGAATAACCTAGTCTAAAGCCATCGGAAATGTGTAATGAAAATTAATGAATTATGAAATAAAACAAAAATGTATTTCTGAATGATTTTATAATAATACCTATGTAGTAATAAAAGGACAAATATTGATATCGTATTTGTGTAAACAGTTTTTACATTACCGCTTTATAATTGCCAAATTTTTAAAGTATTAAAATGGATATAGTATACAAATAAAATTTGAAAAACAAAATTTTATTAACGATGCGGGATTCGAACCCACGAACTCCGGCGTTCCGTGCCGGTGCTCCAACCTACTGAGCTAACCGTTCGAGTACCGCCTCGTTACAAAATTCTGTTTGCTTTTTTCATGGATCTACTTTACAGTTGATAACCTGCTTAACCCCAATATTTGCATATTAGGAAATTGACTTGAGATGTCGCTCTTATAAATCTAAACAATATGTTGTTTTTTTTTTAAAAGTGATAACCCTCACTTCTAGGATTAATACACAAATAAAATTTGATTTTTCGTTCATAAATTTTTTTTTCCAAATTTTATTTGTGTTTTAATACTAGAAGTGAGAGTAACCACTTAAAAAAAACAAACATATTATTTGAATATAGTATGTTATCTTTAAAGATAGACATATTATGCCATCGCGGACTTTTCTGTAAACTTATATAAGATTTAGAGTTCCATCATACATTATTTTGTTTTATCTCACAGGGTTTAGACAGCGTTTTCGTTGAAAGCAGCTGACTCATTTTTCCCGACACTGGAGGTGTCGAGAACAAATAACGTCATCTCTTAAACATCTATATATCTTAAACCTTCCTCAATAACCACGTGGTCTATTGGTAAAATCAGCATGAAAATCAATGCATGAGTTTTTGAGTTTATCGCGAACATACAGGCAGACAGTAAGACAAACGCAGCGGAGGACTTTGTTTTATAATATGTAGTAATACTGGCGATCAAATGCTTAGATTTAAGGTTCAAGCCCTCTCTTTGTTTTGTAAGTCCTCGTAGAGCATCAATAAAAATTTAAATCTACTTTACATTGTTACTTCCGTGTTTACGATAACTTAGTGAGCTGTTGTATATTACTTGTTCAAATAATTTTATAGACGCCACATGATTAACATACATTACAAAATTATAATATTACTAGCTGACCCGACGTTGACTTGACGTAGACGTTGTTCTGCATGCAATAAATAAAATACTGTTTTTTGTTAGTCAATAATATTCATAACAATTTGTCAATAATATTCATAACATCATGAATTATTTTGTAAAATATGCTCCCTGTTGTTAAAAGACGTTTATGTGGTAAAGGTTACTATAACATGGTTTTCTTAATGATACTACAAGTTGAGAACGGAGCGACCGCTGTCAGGCTATTCAAATTATAAATTTGATTGTATCGAAATTTTATTAAAAAAAAAACAAGGAATAATTATGTTGAGTTTTTTGTGCCCATTCTACTCAGGTCTGAGGCACGCATTTTCGAAAGGATAGTAGTTTTTGACTTACAATAAGTGATTTCATATTCAATTTTGAATCAAAATATTTCAATTATGATGTTAACAAGGAGTTAACAGGATGATTGTTAGATGGGTACCGTAGCGGTATTTGTTTCTGCCCCCAATCAGTACTGTTTGAAAGGTGCCATAGCTAGTAAAATTACTAGGTTAATGAAACTTTACATCTTGTGCAATGATGAAGAACTGATGAGTGCGATCGCAGTGTTACTGATAATTTTGTGTTTTTAAAAATCAGATTACGGATAGGCAGTGTGTCTTGTTGGATACTCTTAGTGATAACATAGATTAGCGATGGAGCCACCGCTGAAAGGATATTTAAATTATAAACATTTTCTCGAAATTTTATTAAAAAAAAGACAAAGAAGAACCCCGCAAGGGATATTGCGCTCGTTTTTCTCAGGTCTGAGGCTTTCATTTCAGAACGGGTAGTATTTGACTTTCAATATGATTTTTATTTTGAAAAAATGTTTTAATTAAATTTTAATATAATGTTTTTCTCGTTAAAATCTAACATTTGAAATAAATTGTTGTAACTTGTGATGATTAGAACCCGATAGAGCCCTTAGATGAAGTGTTCACTTCCCCACTAAGGACCAGGGTCCCCTGTTAAAAAGGTTACTTGAGATGATTTCCATAAACAATCACCACGTAAGGTTTTAAATTTGTCTGTTAAGGTTTCAAAAATGTAATCTTTAATGTTGATAATTAATTTTTACACTAACATCGACTGCTAAATTGTATGACAATGGACGCTACGATACGCTACGAACAAATACAGATGCCGTAGCAATAAAAACGTCGTATCAATTTTCATATTTTAACAATATTTTAAAGCCTTCTTTTCATGCGTTTTAAAGATTTAAATATATAGATGAAACAAATGCAATCCCATTCGATGTTTGAATTAATATGTGTCCTATAAAAACTGGCTCACATCTCTCTGTTTCGAAAAAAAAAAATATTGTACAGTATTCGCTTATTAAGTACAAAATTCAACTTTCTCCTATGTTGAAATCAAAAAAATCAAAGATTACTTCCTATATTAATTCTGATAGTTAGGATTGACTGTTATTTAATACTACTAGCATAATATAGTATTTTAAGTAATTCACAATAAAATCAAACTACAAAGTTGTCACTTTATATTTTCAAAGTGCTTATAGTCAAAGTCAAATAAACTTTATTCAATATATAAGTCGTGTTTAAAGAATATAAATTATTTCATGAAAAGTAATGAAGAATTAACTGTATAAATATAAATTATGGTATATTGGATGTATCATCCTTTAGAGCTTGAATTCATTGTTTGTGTTAGGATGCTTCGTGAACATGATGGTCGTGATTACTGTCCCAGTTAATAATTGCATCCAACGAATACAATCTAGTTATAATATACTTCAGATAATGGGAAACATTCGTGTAAACGGAAAACATAGCTTTTTTATACTTAAATTTACTTAAGATTAAATTTATATAAAACAAAAAGAAAAACATGAACTATAAATAATAAAAGGATTGTGTGTGGTTTTATGAAATCACGGTAAAAGTGAAACTTTTTTCACATTATAGACATTTAACTAAAAATTTTTGGAATAATATTCCATTAAGGGTATAAAATCGCTTTATCAATCTTAATTTTATACTTGTAAAATTGGAACGATATTGGGAAATAATAAAAGTAGACTAAGTCTCCAACTAAATGAGTAATAATCTATAGTACACACGAAGTAACTTCCGATGTTCAAGTTTAGACTGACATATTATTTCTTTATTCGCCAAATATCAAGACTGATCTCTAGCTTTCTTACTTATATCTCAGTGCCAAGTGCTTGAAGTACGGAGTGACGAGACCGAATGGTGGTTATAAAGTGTCAAGTGAAGTGTTACAAAGTGTTGCTTGCATTGAATAGTGAGGTGGTGACGGCACCAAGGTGGTCGGAGGAGGGTTGTTCCGTTGCTGCGTGCCCTGGTGTGGGGCGCGCGGTGCGGCAACTGATGATGCTGACTATGCCTTAAGAGTTAGTCCACAGCCTTCGCAGGAAGAAACCGGTAAGCAAAACTTATATTTATTTACTTAACGACTTTCATAACTTATACGTCTAGATTGAGTCACTTGCTGCTAAACAGCCGATGAAAGCACGCCAGGTTTATTATTTTAGTATTATTAGTTTAGTAACGTAAGTGACAAGCTACGTCTTACACCAGTGGGAGGCTCTTTTGCAAAGGAAGCCGGCTAGATTATGGGTACGACAACGGCGCCTAATTATGCCGTGAAGCAGTGATGTGTAAACATTACTGTGTTTTGGTCTGAAGGGCGCCGTTGCTAGTGAAATTACTGGGCAAATGAGACTTAATATCTTATGTCTCAAGGTGACGAGCGCAATTGTAGTGCCGCTCAGAATTTTTGGGATTTTCAAGAATCCTGAGCGGCACTGCATTATGATGGGTAGGGCGTATCAATTACCATCAGCTGAACGTCCTGCTCGTCTCGTCTCTTATTTTAAGACGTAATTTAGAGTCGGTCAGAGAGCAGTACCTACGGTTGATTAGGGATGAGAGTCATCAATACTTTTAACTAATAATTTGCTCTTAATAGTGATTTTCATTATTATAACACTAGAAATAAGAGATTGCTTGTAACTAATTCTAGTAGGCTTCATAAGATACATGATAGCCTTAAGGGTAAATGTATACACTTTTATAATAAAGTCCCAGCCACTGTCCCGGCATTATCTATAAATAAATTTAAATGTTTTATTAAAAAATGGCTCTGTCGTAAATCCTATAATTTGATAGCAATAACAATGACAGTACAATATTGTACATTTTATTTAAAAGAGCGCAAAAAAAGAATGCTGGGAGAGTTTCTTGCGCCGATTCATCTCTCTCAGAGCACCTTTTTTTCCGAAACAGTGATAGTATTAGAAACGACATCAAAAAGAATTGTAAAGGAATCAATTTTGAGAAAATAAATGCCTTTTTAACAGTTCATTTAATCTAAAAGAGTGGACATTTTTACGAATCTGATTTGTCTCTGATCGATAATAGTTACTCACATTCTCTTGCAATCTCTCCCTCTCAAATATCAAAGCAATGCCAAGAGCATTGACAGCCTTTGAGAAAGAATATTACGCTATTATTGAAGAAAGTCGTGTCTGTCCTAAAATGTAACCAATATATTTACTTTTGCTTCAAACTAGGCATATATATATAAAACTGTGTACTAAAACCTTCATGAATACTTGAAGTCTTGAAAACAACCATTACTTAGAAACAAACATCCATATTCTTCACATAAATGTTTGCATCTACCGGGATTCGAACTCGGGACCTCTAGCTCAGTAGCCACGGTCCACAATCAGGGTGTTAAGCCATCAGTAGATTTAATTTCTACTAATTCAATTGATGATTAACCCCCATTAAGTCACATTAAGGTTTATTAGATAAACATTTTAACTATCAACTAGTATTGTTATATTTAACTGTCATTTCTCCTCGCGTCGTTTTCCTCATTACTGAGGGTCGTGACTCCCCCGTTGTATCAGTTTCTCCCGTACGATTTCCCTCCATCTGCTGCGATCCTTAGCTTCATGAAGGGCATTGTGGAAGTTGATGTGTAGAGAAGATGTAATTTGGTCCGACCATCTCGTGAGATTGCGCCCTCTGGGACGTTTGCCATCTACCTTGTCTGTCACCATCACCTGTTCAAGATGGTGACCTTCTTTACAAAGAATAATGTTTAATTTAAGTCTCTGCCTTTTGTAGATATTCTATCTAGATTGCATTACATCAATGGAATACGTAAAGTCAAAGACGAAGAAAATTAAAAAAAAAATCAGTTACATTACTATTGTATTTGATTTTTGGTTGAGCGTTAGTAATATAAATCTTGCAGTAGTAATACTAACGTGTATAATAATAGGTCTAACACTCCCATATTTTTTTTAGTGATATCACAATTTGCTAATTCAAGGATCTTTTGTCTCGTACAGCGCGTATTTATTCCGCTTTATTCTAAGATGAAGCAATTGGTTTAATTTGCTTTTTATTTATTTTTCATTCCGATTACATGGAAAATTTTCTTTAAGTTAGATTTTTGTACATAATAATTTTCTTTGAACATAATCCATTAGGATTGACTGAATTATCAGTTGCTAATAGAAGTTAAAACTAAGTTACCAACTTCTAACTATGACTAACTATAACTTGAGCTATCTGATTGAGAGTCTCATCAAAATTGGTTAAGCAACCTCAGCGAATACTAATTGGAACAAATGCACAGAAAGAATGGCAAAAAATTTCAACATACACGTATACATTTGTGTGCACAGTTAAAGCTGCTATTTTGATATATCGAAAACACTTCACTTGTATTTACATGAGATTTTATGTAACCAATTAAAATTTCAGTCACAAAAGATATTGAATAGTAACATATTGTATTCACTGCTTTTACAAGTACATATAAATGAATAATGTAGGACGTCTGTTAAAGCAATATTAATTTTCATAAAGCTCATAGCAAGGTAAGGTTTTGTATCTATCAGTTAACAGTTTTCCGTTGAAAAGCATAATATACAAATACACAGACTATATTGTGCATTGTTTTGTTAATTCCCCAATCTAGATGGACAGATGATAGAGGCTTAGAAAGATATTGATCATGCATAATATATACCTCCAAAAATACGTAAAAGCGCGCCATTCAGTATTTTTTTTCTGTTTTTACGGTGGTACCGACTTGCGTAATACCTCCTCGAAGATACGTCACTCGAACGGTTGGCTCAGCTGGTAAGTGCGCTCGCACGGAACGCGAGAGGTCGCGGGTTCGAGTCCCGTATCGTTCATAAAATTTTGTTTTCAAATTTTATTTGTGTAATAATTCCCAGAAGTGAGGGTTATCACTTTAAAACATAACAAAATATTTAGATTAGGAGCAACATCTCAATTCATTTTCTCATATGCAAATTTGGGGTTGAGCAGGTTATCAACCACCACAACCTAAGAGTTAAAAAAAGCAAACAAAATCTTCTAGGATATTCGTGTAATAAATTGGGGACGTTTTCATAAAAGGAATGGTCCGAAGCATCAGGAACCGGCGAGGTTGTGTGAAAAGAGTAATGAATGTAGAGGAAGCGCGTGATGTTCGTAAGAATAGAAGAAAGTGGCGTTCTGTTGTGTCTGCCTACCCCGGACTGGAAAAAGGCGTGCATGTATTTACGTAAGTTTTTCGGTACTCACTCACTTCAGCCGAAAGACGTCCACTGCTGAACAAATGGCGCCCCCAAAGATCTCCACGTCGATCGATCCTGCGCTGCCCTTATTCAACCAATCGGGTGATCTTGAGCAGATTATCGGTCTATCTTGTCGAGGGCCTACTAGTGTTTGTATCTTTCCTTTCCTTTACTTTTTACTTTACTGCCCCAACGACTATCTGTCCTTCGCAATACGTGCACTACCATCTGCTTTGTTTCGCAATCATCCGGTCTATGACGGTTACATACAATACAATAATTGACAATCTGTTGAAATACACCAAAGAAACAGTAAACGTGTTAAATTCAATTGATGATTGTGGTGAACATTATTCAATGGAATGATGAATAGAATCACACCTCTTAAGTCACATTAAGGTTTATTAGATAAAGATTTTAACTAATAATTAGTGTTGATATGTTTGATTCTAAGTATTCGCGTTTTGTAGATATTCTATCTAGATTGCATTACAACAATGAAATAAGTAAAGTTACAATATGTTCAAAAATAAGAAGAATAAAAGAAAAATATAAAAAGTTCACATACAAAATTGAAAAAAAAAAAAAATCGTTTACACTTTTATTGTGTTAATTTTTAGGCTGAGAGTTAGCAATACAAATCTCATAGTAGTGGCAGTACTAACGTGTAATATTATAGGTTTAAAACTTCGATTAACTTTTCAGAGATATCACAATTTGCTAATTCAAGGATTATTTTGTCTCGATCAGCACGTACTTATCCAACTCTATTTTTAGATAAAGAATAAATTATTATTTAAACAAAATTGCTTTTTATTTTTTTAAATACGTTTACATAGAAAATTTTACTTTGAGTTAGATTTTGTTTTTACAATACAATAATTGACAATCTGATGGAATACACCAAAGAAGCAGTAAATTTGATGATTTTAGAATAAAAAACATTCTTTTTACTTCAGTTAAAGTGCCTCGGTTGAATTAAGACTACCATTGTACCAGAACTTTACCAGTGGGAGGCACAGGATGCCGGCTAGATTATGAGTACCACAACGGTGCTTTTGCTGCCGTGAAGCAGTAATGTGTAAATATTACTGTGTTTCGGCCTGAAGGGCGCCCTAGCTAGTAAAATTACTGGGAAAATGAGACTTAGAGAGATCTTATGTCTTGAGATGACGAGCGCAATTGTAGTGCCACTCAGAATTTTTGGGTTATTCAAGAATCTTGAGAGGCACTGCATTGTAATGGGCATGGCGTATCAATTATCATCAGCTGAACGTCCTGCTCGTCTTATCTCTTACTGTCATAAAAAAAAAGAAATTACGTTTTTACAATACAATAATTGACAATCTAATGAATAACACCAAAGAAACGCTAAATTTGTTAGTTTTGGAATAAAAAAGTCTTATAAAAAAATCTTTTTCACTTCACCTAATGTGTCTCGGTTGAATTAAGACTTCGTTCTTAAGATATTTCCTTAAGGTTAAGTGTATACTCATTGACCTGAACTCTAGAATATTAGTCTAGCTGTCTCAATACATTAGTGTCCTGTGTTAAGTTTACACAGTTTTACGCCACAAGTAGTATTTCCACAACGGAATTAGTCGATATGCGATCCCCATTTGGCACGGTCTGTCACACAGTGCTGCAGCTTGTGAATTGAATTGAATCCGTTCGTTTATTTAAATATTATTATTTAATTTGTGAGTGTTTTATAAAATCTGTATAAAATCTGTGCTTGGATTGCGATGCAATGCAGTGCATTTGATGTGGGTATTTTGTGTTTTTAGTATTTACTTTGATTAACGCGAGTGTAACACATTTAAATAAAACACTTTTAAGGGATTAAAACGCGTGTAAAATTGTATATGTTTTTACATTAGATTTTTTTTGATATCGAGATCTGGAAAGATCTTTAAACGTCAGGTTAACAAAATGATTTGAGTTTTTCTTTAGTGTTAATACCGCTAGTATACGTCTTAAAACAATTCAACACGTGTTTCGTCTCTACACGAGGCATCCTCAGGACGTTTTTTCTTGCCAAAATCTCGGCAAAACTGGCACGAGACTCGTAGTCTCGTAGATTTTGGAGACATATATTGGCGGATTTAACACTTAAGAAAAACTCAAATCATTTTGATAATTATGGATTTCCGCAAAGTAACGCCTACTTCAATAAATTTTCTTACGTCGTGTTAACTAAAATCTAATGTAAAAACAGTTACAATCACACGCGTTTTAATCCTTTAACAGTGTTTTATTTAAATTTTGTGTTTTTAATAAATGAAAAACTCATAAGGCTTTTCACCTATTTTGTGTTTGTACATTAACCAAATCAAATCAAATCAAAATATTTTATTGCAAGTCACATTTTACAGTAGGATGGTTGGTACATTAATAGGTAGACAATATGTGACGCCCTGCAAGGGCACAGCAACGTCATACATAAAAAAAAAGAAGTCATATACATTTTTTACATTCTTATACTATATTGTAACTAATTCTCACACTTGTTATTAAAAAATTCGGGTAAATCGTAGAAGCATTTTGAAACTAAAAAATTTTTAAGATGTCTTTTAAATAGAGAAGGCTTCTCTTTATTTTTAATCTCGTTTGGGATGTGATTATAAATTTTTATTGCCATGTGGTGAGGGCTCGATGACACTAATGACATACTTGTTTGGGGAATTTTTAATTTGTTTAAATTTCTATTATTTCGCTTGTTATTTGGTAGTTAACAGTTATTTATTGGAATTATTAATGTTAGTCTTGATTTCTTTGTTGTGAAAATATTCGTAACGTATTTCTGTTATTTTTATATGTAAATTTAAAGAACTCAAACAGGCAATTTAAATGCAAAATGGTACTGTTACTTACTTCAGGGAGCTTGTGAGTCCATTTGCAAATGAAATTTATAAATTTAAATATTAAATGTTTTTATTATATATTATAGTTTTTCGATATATTCTTTATAACGAATTGAGTACTTATTAACACATTAGTTCACCACAGTATAAATAAATTTCGCAATGATATGTAACATTTTATTATGACGATCATATTGACGGTCAAGTTACTTAATTACAATACATTAGAGTATAGACGAACAAAGTATGCAAGAGAAAAAAACATATCTCACGGAGATATAGCAAGATAGAAAAGGAAAAAGGAGGACAAACGAGCGTACGGGTCATCTGGTGTTAAGTGATCACTGCCGCCCACATTTTCTTGCAATATCAGAGGAATCACAGGAACGTTGCCGGCCTTTAAGAAAGGTGTACGCTCTTTTCTTGAAGGCACCCATGTCGTATCGTCCCCTAAACACCGCACAAGGAAGCTCATTCCACAGCTTTGTAGAAAGTGGAAAAAAGCTCCTAGAAAAGCGCACAGTCGAGGACATCCACACCTCCAAACAGTGGGGATGATATCCTAATTTGTAGCGTGTCATGCGAAGGTGGAATTTCGCGCTTATAACAGCTCTTCGGAACACTCTCCGTGATAAATGCGGTAGAAGACTAAATGATTCAACTAGCCAACGAACACATAGACATAATATCAAATTTGTTCACGCATAATCAGGCAATCGGGTCATCCATATGAGCCGGAAGCCGCTCTTTTATACCCTCGTCCTATGATTGGTGATGAATGAATGACGCGCTGTGATTGGTCGGCTGTTGTGACGTATTACCCCCTGAAGATACACGTAACAGAGGTGATGGGACTAAATTTGTTTGTTCATTCAACTATGTGTACATGTGGACATTTACTTTCCTGCAACACAATGCCTAAATGCAACTGTACAATGGCGTTTTGCTTTTTAGAAATACGCCGGAGCTATGCTTACACGTTTTGAACAAACCTTAAATACTGGCAAAAAACACTGGAGTTGGTGGCGGATTACAAAACGTCAGGCGTCTGTTCTAATATTGGCGGTGTTACAAAATAACTTTTACCAGTGTGAGGCTTCTTAGCGGAGAATGACGTCTAACGGCCGCTCCCAATTTACTATCTGCAGATAGAGATAAATTAGTACCTTCTTCTGTCAGTATTTAGCTGTCAATAATCTGAAGCTGTCCCAATATTCCCGATAAGTCATTCTTATCGTCTTATATTGGGACGCGTGAATTTCCATACGTAACCTATACCATTGGCAGACAGCGTGTACGGATAAGATCAGTTACCGTCGATAAGTTTATTGGGACAGAAAAGTCAACGATAGTCACGATTTTTATTTCAAGTAGGCCACAACCATAGATAGACTGATTATTGGGAACGGCCGTAAATGGGTATCACAGGCTCAGTTATTTCCGTAAGAAGGATTCTGTAGCTAGTGAAAAAAGCTGTTCAAAATTCAATGAGATCCTGTTTTATAATTTACCTTCCCATATTTGTCAAAAACCCGTTTGCACTACACTTCATAAAGCACCTAAACACTATTATGTAATCTGTCTAAAAACTAAATTGACATTTTTTGTATGAATTAGACGCTTATAAGCATCGCTGTAGTAACTTTGGTGATTCTAAAGTTAAATGGGGTATGGCGACTTTCTTGTTTAAGGTTTTTTTTAGTCATAAAAAGGCTTTTCTTAGATTGAGAACTACATACCGCAAGCGTAGTCGCTAAGTGCGGCAACTAATACTACGTCCAAGTGGGCGTACTCCAGCCAGTCTCGAGCAATGTGTGACGTTGACGGGCCACATGTTCTGTTAATCTTTGCTTATAATTGAAACTAAAATGCCGGGTTATGTAGTAAAGCATTGTAAAAATAAAACTACAAGAAATAAGAAAAACACTGGGATCACATATCAGTTAGTAATATGTATTTTATTAAATCAATGTAAAATAACACGAAGCGTATGTTACAAAATTTGAAAGATGCCATTGATTGTCAAGATGCCACGCACACAAGCATCTAATAGTTGCCCTAATAAAAAAGCTATTGTTCTTAGATATAGTGCGGTATCTAGTTGGAGCCCAGTGGAGACCAATCCTTAATCTAAAGGACTTTTATGTCAATATATCTTTTAATTTGATTATTTAATGACAATATATAATCAAAAGGAACTATAGCTAAAATCCATGCCAAAATTTGATATTGGTGCCAAAAATCCGCCATTTTGTTATTTTCATTTAAATATACCACTATGACATTCTCACAATGAATACGAATCGAACAACACCTCTCAAGCGAATATCTATCGAAGAGTGGGCCAAACAAACATACATCCTTTTGAAAAACAGAACCTTCCTTCTGGCGTAGTCGGTAATTATATTAGGTCGAAATAAAAGGCTCTATTGTTCAATCTACAAAAAAATAAAACAATATGAACAACCATTTCTTGTTCATTTCATCTTCAGATATTATAATTGGAGAGATGAAATCTCAAACAATGATATTATAACTTTATGTGAACTTTGAGCTTACCCTTTTCGCTTGTTAGGACTAAATTGCGATATTCTTTTTGCTTCCAACAGAATACTTTTTAGAAAATTAGATATTTGTGTTTATTTATTAATTGGGTAATATTTGTAAAGCTAATAAGGTTGATCAAACATATGTACGAAAAAACGAAAATGTAAATGATTTTTTTTTTATGAAAATAAGGGACGTGATAAGCAGAACATTCAGCTGATTGTAATTGATACGTCCTGCCAATTACAATGGAGTGCCGATAAGGATTCTTGAAAAACCCCAATAATTCTGAGCGGCACCACAACTGCGCTCTTCACCTTGAGACATAAGATGTTAATTATTTCAATAAACATATTATTTATTATTTATTACCAGTGGGAGGCTCCTTTGCACAGGATGCCCGCTAGATTATGGGTACTACAAAGGCGCCTATTTCTGCCGTGAAGCAGTAATATGTAAGCATTACTGTGTTTCGGTCTGAAGGGCGCCGTAGCTAGTGAAATTACTGGGCAAATGAGACTTAACATCTTGTCTCAAGGTGACGAGCGCAGTTGTAGTGCCGCTCTGAATTTTTGGGGGTTTCAAAAATCCTGAGCAGCACTGCATTGTAATGGGCAGGACGTATCAATTACCATCAGCTGAACGTCCTGCTCGCCTTGTCCCTTATTTTCATTAAAAAAAATAATAATATTGCAATGGACAAAATTATTTGAATATGGTGTTCTATAGTGTATTAATTTATATTTCCATTTCATTTACTTTAAAATGTCTAAAGAGTTTCACTGTTATATTTCAACGTTAGCAATGCAATATTTCAACGTCATAATTATGAATGTGGAAATAGTTTCATAATAAACAAGACCGGTTCCTATTTACTTTATAATATAATTAATTAGATATGTTCACCTGTCTCAACATATTGATAAGGCTATGTTTAGATAAAATTATAAATGATTATGTATAATCTGTCTGTCTGTTGGTGTGCTGATATTACCGAACCACCATTTCGGTTGCGGAGTTAGACACGTGAAAGCGTGACATTGTTCCCCATACAAAGTACAAGAACATATATTTCTTTAATTCTTACTAAATACCTTAATATTTAACATGAAATTTCATGGCTTTACTTCGACAATGCCAAACTCTCACACAAACTTTCATCCCCTATATCAAACCATTTTTGCGATAAAAGTCAACATCCTTTCCCAAGGTTGTGTACCGACATTTCCTCAAAATCGATTCAGTGGCTTAGGCGTGAAATCGTAACATACAGATAGAGCTATCTCTATATAAGTTTAGATTACAGAGTAATATTTTTTATTGACATAGTATTTATCCCAGAGGTTAGTTATATTAAGGATTGGTTGACTCACATTGAGTATGGCATGACTTTCTTTCTCGATAATAAAACTTATCCCAACACAGACATAGTTATAAATTATGCATTACTGAAGTGTTTTCTTTTTCAAGCATTAGTCAGATTGTTGCCGAAAAATACGATTTGATTTACACGGGTTTTCCATTTGCGACGTTGCTATAGTTCGTCAGCCGATTAGAATTTGAATATATACAGTAACATGCCGCTTGTTTATATTACAATATACCTGTTGATAGTATATTTTATCAGCAAAATAGTTAAAAAATGAAAGATTATCTTAATTGCTAGATATCGTCAGTGAATACGATTCATTCCCGTTCAACTTAACACCGATATCAAATGTAAGTAAAATTTATATTTAATGCCGACATTATCTGACTTTGAATTTAAATTAAAAAATCATTTTAAAATTAACCCGCTCACCTGACAGACGTTGTTCTGTCAATAGAAAAAAAATGATCGAAGTATTCGGGAATATATATAATGTAGTCCAAAGCCACCGAAAATGTGTAATCCAAATCAATGAGTAGAAAATGAAACAAAAACGTATTTCTGAATGATTTAATAATATGTAGTAATAGAATTTTAAGGAAAAAATTTTTGGTGTAAGCAGCTTTAACATTACCGCTTTATAATTGCCAATTCTTTAGGGTATTAAAATGGATATAGTATCATATCCTTATGAGATAGATATATGCCATCGCGGACTTTTCTATAGAGCTATATAAGACACACCATTCCACCATACATTATTTTGTTATATCTCCAAAGGCTTAGGCAGCGTTTTCGTTGAAAGCTCTCAGTTTTCCGACAAATCCAACAATTATCGTTAATGTATACAAATATTTTTATAAAAACAAATGATATAATAAAATCTTCTTCGAGAACCAAGCTAGCATCGGCGGCGGATGATTTTGTTTTATAATATGCAGTGATAAACTAAAATTCGTAATTATTCGTGTTTTTAAAAATCGAACACTATGTTTAACCGACTTCGTGACTTATATATCAATGTCTGCTCTCTCTATATTTCAACTATTGAATTGGCACAAATGCATGAACACAATAGTGTCTATGTTTCACAAGACAAAACTCAAGCCCGTCAATAGCTGGTATTGAGTTGATGCGAGTAGGTTTATGAAACTGTAGACTCTATCTGTAATTATTATTTGTTTGTCAAAGTTTGTGATGTGACTGATTCTCACAATTTAAAATGAAAATGAATTTATTTTGGAAGATAAACTGACACATTCACACCCAAAAGCTAATGAGAACAAAATATATGCTTAATCTAATACTTAACTTACTTAATACAATAGAAACAAAAGCAAAACTTAACGTGGCAGTGGTCTTCCAAAACTGGAGTCCACTCAGTTATAGTTGTGTCCATACATTATGAGCACAACACTGATTTTCAGTGACCCCATTGTGTGAGGTTTGGAGCTGAACTGACATATTTTAAAAGCAAAATATAATTAAATGTGGCACTAAAATAAATCTAATATATAAAATTCTCATGTCGCGGTGTTGAATTATCATGATTCTCATGAAATTTTGAGTGCATATTGGGTAGGTCTGAGAATCGGACAACATCTTTTTTTCATCCCCCTAAATGTTAAGGGTGGTCCACGCAATTTTTTTTTTAATTTTTTTGATTTTTTTTTGAATTTGTTTGATTATGAGTCAACATTAAAAAATTAAATTTTCACCCATCTACGATCAACAGTTACTTTTGTATCGCGATTTTAATATCGGCAATACAACGTTTGCTGGGTCAGCTAGTATTATAAAAAATGCTTTTAAAGTCTTTAGTCCGTCCTATTTGTATGTCCTTGGCTGGATCGTATTGATTTTTATAGAAAGTTTATTTTATATTTTTCATTATTTAATAATATGTTTATGAAATGAAATAAAATTGAAAAATGAAATGTATCTTTATTGCACACTACAAAATAATTAAATAAAACAAAAATAGAGACTACAAAAGGCAATAGGAGGCCTTATCACTTAAGAACGATTTCTACCAGGCAACCTGTATTGAAGTAGTTTTAGTTGAAAAGATAACAGAAGGTGGTGTTATTGATATAGATATAATTTAAACATATAAAGAAAATAATGCCAAGAAAACAACTAGTAATGAATTTGTCACAGTGAAAAATAATAATTATGGAGCTTTGTTTTGAAAGATTGGAGAGTTTGAGCCTTTCTTATTTCAGTGGAGTGAGAATTCCATAGGTTAACAGCTTGCATATAATACATTTTCATAATTAATATGTGAGTTTACGTAATTTACTTTACTATATAACGGTGTTTTGTATATTATATTATGATAATTCATTTTTTTATAACTTCCACCTGTTTCACAGATATTATTAACCTGTTAACAAAGTATCTATCGTGGATAAAGGCTTTCAATCAATCAATTATCAGTGGGAGGCTCCTATGCCGGCTAGATTATGGATACCACAACGGCGCCTATTTCTGCCGTGAAACAGTAATGTGTAAGCATTTCTGTGTTTCGGTCTGAAGGGCGCCGTAGCTAGTGAAATTAAAATCAAATGAGACTTGACAACTTTTTTCTCAAGGTGACGAGTGCAATTGTAGTAACCTCAGAATTTTTGGGTATTTAATAATCCTAAGCGGCACTGCATTGTAATGGGCAGGGCGTATCAATTACCATCAGCTGAACGTCCTGCTCGTCTCGTCCCTTATTTTCATAAAAAAAAAATCCTTATTGTAATTAGATTGCAAAGTAACAATAGGTGTCGGTTGCTGGGAGCGGCGAGTTTGTCAATATTTGCTATGGGTTGTACTGGGCGGTTACCGAAAGCCAATATATTTTGTGTTGTTTATTTTTCAACCAAACATAAGCTTTGCTCAAAGTAATTTACATTACTAAATGTGTTTTGTACACGAAAAATAAATAGCAATCATTTGAGAGCAGAATTATTTGATAGGGTAAATAAACGTTAAATAAAATATTATTTATCGCTGCGAATAAACGTTCCTTTTTTTTATGAAAAAAGGGACGAGATGAGAATGACGTTCAGCTGATGACCTAGTGCGGCTCAGGATTCTTGAAAAACCCAAAAATTCTGAGTGGCACAATACATGCGCTCGTCACCTTGAGACATAAGATGTAAAGTCTCATTTACCCAAAAATTTCACTAGCTACGGCACCCTTAAGACCGAAGCACAGTAATTTTTACACATTACTGCTTCAAGGCAGCAATAGGTGCCGTTGTGGTACCTATAACCTAGCCGGCATCCTGTGCAAAGGAGCCTCCCCCTCTTTACAAAATAGTAACTAATAATAAATTTGTACATTAAATAATGAAATTTAATGAAATGTTTAATTTAATTTCCCGTAACATTTTGTTGCCAACAAAAGGTTTAAGTGATGTTAGTTGACAATTTTTTACTTACAGCTAATGTAATGAATATAAGGAAGGTTTTCGCGCAAAATTAAAGTCTTTGAAATTGCGAAATAACCCAAATTAGTTAAATTTCAGTTGGGAGATTGCGATGTAATTGAAGACTTCGCGGGTAAAATGGCGCGTTCTACATAAGTTTATATGGAAAGATAAGATTATATGAGATTCCTAGAAATATAATAATTGCTTAACCTTAGTTTACAGTATATTGATATGAAATAAGTTTCAAGCATAATTTAACCTAACTTGTGCTTCCCCGGGGCATAAAAAGAATAATGAAGTCCCAGGCTCAAGGGTTTCGTAACAGGCGACTAAAGGCATTTACCAGTGGGAGGCTCCTTTGAATAGGATACCTATAACGATTTACGCTTAATTTTAAATTATCTCCAAGTAAAACTTGGTGCTTTTTCGTTAAAAAGTAGCCGCAGTGATTTAACGAAGAATTCTTATAAAAGCTTAAGAAACAGCAGGATTAATTATCATCTTGAGTTCTTTGTTAGTTAATTGTACGAGACTTTAGATACCTAAGTTAAACAACTCTGTCTAGCTGATCTCTGAGGAATAATATAAGCTGAAATAAGATTGTATCTAACATTGATCGTAGATTCGGAGTTTCGTATTTTGTTTCTTATGTTAGATAATTATGTATTTGGAGATCCAATTCTTCATTTATTACAATGTTTATTTGAATTATATCTTTTTAATAATCAGATTTATTTCAGTCTTAGATAATTTATAAGTCTAGATAGTCTCTTGCTGTAACACAACCGAAAAAAACAGGCAAGGATTGTTACTTTAGTGTGCGTGACAAGCCTTTTTACACTCGCGATTTGTTTGACACATTGTGTTAGTTAATTGCTCAAAAAAGAGGTTAAATCTAAACTCAATTTTTCTCGACGTTTACACAGCTACGGCCGTTATCAATAACCTATCTATCCTTAGTTTAACCCACTAGAGGTAGATAAATCTACCCTTTTACGCTTACTTACATTTCAATAACCTATCGACAGATAGCATTGGATTATAACTAATAATATTGGACATAACTATGGATAGATAAGATCTGGTCATTAAAAGGTAATGGCAATCTATCCGTTACTAGAGATACGTTATTTAAAATGGCCGTTAGTCTATCTAGACGTATAAATGATCTAAGATTTTAGTTTATAGTAATGATGGACTCTGTCCCCTAGAATATGCGGGTAAAAATGTAAGACAATTATCAGACATTGTTACAGTTCACCTAGTTTGCTTTAGTAATTTATCTTTGGGCTGCACAAGAGGGATAGCCCGCACGCTATTTTCAATTAAGTTCCTAAACAATGTCGGTAATTTCAAAAGAATTGTGATTTTTAAAATCCTGTTGGAAGCATAAAAATTTGATGAACAAGAGATTTCTAGATCTAATATATATAAAATTCTCGCGCCCTGGTCCTTATTATCAAACTCTACTGAAACGGCAGAATCGATTTGTATCAAATTTTGTGTGCATATCGGGTAGGTCTGAGAATCGGCCAACATCTATTTTTCATGTATCCCTAAATGATAAAGGTGAACCACCTCCCCAACCCCTAAATATGTTTCTTTAATTTTTATAGCAATACAATGTTTGCTGGGTCAGCTAGTAATACAATAATATTCTGGATTCCAGACTTAGATAGACATAACACAGCTTATATTAAATATAAATACTAAACAGCTGTACATACCAATGGAATAGATATATTATATACATTGCTATTATCATCTCTCGGAGGATGCAATTGTAATTAAAGTTGACATTTCAGTTCTGTTCATAAATTAGTTTCATGTCTACTCAATGTTGATTAATAGCACCATAAATATTATTGAATTTAGTGAATACCTTAAAGACATAATTCTAATTTAGTTTATCGCTAACTTTCGTAAAGCGCGTACACCTTCCTTAAAGGCCGGCAACGCTCCTGTGATTCCTCTGGTGTTGCAAGAGATTGTGGGCGGCGGTGATCACTTAACAACAGGTGACCCGTACGCTCGTTTGTCCTCCTATTCCATAAAAAAAAACGTTATTTACATAAAGTAAAAGCTAAATTCTAACAGCCTTAACAAGTTACCAGGGAATCCGTTTCTACACAGTAAAGCGGTGGTGGTGGTAGAGCCGCTCTAATTCTACCACCTTTGAGGTTGTTGTGCTCTCAGCGGTCAGTACGGGTCTTCAACTCGTCTCCCGGACATGCTCGGGGTCTGGGATAATGCTTTTCACGCGCACACCTCGCCCTCTCTGGAGTTCATGGGCTGTCTGTCCTTAGTCTGCACCGGGATTGAGGACAATAGCCCTCCTCAATGAGAAGATTACTCCTTTTCTTGAGCCATCCAGTGGCCCGGCGTGGAACCATAACAGTGAATCGGGTCTCCACTCGAGCACAGTCCGACTATATTTAATACCAGTAATTGATTCCCGTTTACACCTTAACCTTTTAAAATAAGGAAATCAAAATCATTCTATTAAGCTCATACTAAATGTATGGGAGTGTTTAGTTTTTTTTATGAAAATAAGGGATGAGACGAGCCGAACGTTCAGCTGCTAGTAATTGATACGTCCTGCCCATTACAATTCAGTGCCGCTCAGGATTCTTGAAATAGAATTTTTTTTGAAGTAGGCGTTATTGTGCGGAAAACCATAGTTATACAAATGATTTGAGTTTTCTTTAGTGTTGATTCCGCCAATATTTGTCTTTAAACAATTACGGAATTAACACTAAATAAAACTCTAATCATTTGTATAATTCTTGAAATACCCAAAAATTCTGTACGGCACTACAACTGCGCTCGTCACCTTGAGACATAAGATGTTAAGTCTCATTTGCCCAGTAATTTCACAAGCTACGGCGCCCTTCAGACCGAAACACAGTAATGCTTACACATTGCTGCTTCACGGCAGAAATAGGCACCGTTGTGGTACCTATAATCTAGCCGGCATCCTGTGCAAAGGAGCCTCCCACTGGTTTAGTACCAAATTTTTTAATAATGCTCGTTTTTAAAAAGTAATTGATGTCATTTTACTGATCACGTAACTTCCTTTCGATATCAATTTAAAGTTTTTTGATATCTGTAATAGTAACGGAATACTGGCAGGTTACACTTAACAATTACACGCTGTATACTAAAACATAATTCTAATACATAATATGATTCATTATACATCAATAAACCTATGATTACACACAATTTCATTTAATGTTGCCAATGATTTTAATTTAACTTCCCTACTAATTGACAATTATTTTTTGCAGTCACTCCGGAGCCAGTGATAAACTCCCCTCGTCCTATTGGTCAGCAATCTCCTTTACCGGGTATAGAAGAAGAGGACGATTCCGATTGGCCTCTAGAAGACGCCACAGACGCAACATTCACGCCATCCTATAAGAGTACGAGAAGTAGTACAGATACTGCATTCACTTCATCAAGAAGTTCTGGCAAAAAACGTTTCGGTAGTCCATCATCAGTTAAGATATGCATATCAGCAGCAGCAAGGAAGTCCAATAAGGCCCGAAAGCGTGGCTCAGCAACTGTTGGTGCTTCACCTTCTGGCCAGGGTGGAGACGAAGTGCTTCCTAATCAACAATTCGCCAGGATGCAAGCTGAACAAGGCAGTATCGGAGAACTACAAAAGTACCATGGAAGGTATCTTAAGAGCCGACGGCATACCCTCGCCAATGTTCGGTAAGTCTTAGGAAGTTTAATCGAGATATAATAGGAAAAATGAAACTTTTCGGTTTAGGTTAGGTTAGGTTAGAAAATGATAATATATGTATTCTGTGTACAGATAAACTTTTCTTGCATAAATAAATTTATTAATTTAAAAATCTTTAATTCTTTATACAGCTAATAGTTGTAATTCTTATTTAGTTTTTAATGGTAACTTTAAATTATGTAAATATAATTTCTGTCGATTATTTAGTTATTTTCACAGTATTATGTCCTATATTGTTACTAGCTGACCTGGCAAACGTTGTTTTGCCATATAAATTCTATATGTAAACCTTCCTTGAGCTTCAAAGAATCTACTACAAAAGATTTCATTGAGATCGTCCGAATAGTTTAGGAGTTATTAGGGAACATACAAACATACATTCTCTTGTATATATATAGATTAGACAGTGCAGCTGATATTAATTCAATCTTTGTGTTGCAGAAGAAGGCTTATCGCGATATTTATAACCCAGGTCCTAAAGAATCATTACGAGGAAATTTTAAATAAATATATATTTTGACTGTCGCATCTCAATATATTATTGATAATAATATGTTCTTTGTGTTGATTAGCGTAAAACATTCGGCACTGTTACGATTTTATGAAATAATCCTAGAAACTGATATAATTATCCAAAAGCATATTTTAAGGAAACCATCTAATTTAAAATTATTATTATATATATGTATACCATACAAAATCAATACGTTATGTCGATATTATCTTTGTTGTAAATATTATTAACTATTTACATTAATCACAACCTAATTAATATGCCATATTATCTATGTTTGACATAAGTTATGGAACTGTCGATAATACGAAAGCAATAATTATTGGTGGCATTGTAATACACAAATGCATTACCATTGATAGACGGTCATGCGATAATTCACAACATTAAACGATCAAGCTAAAAGTAATATCAATTTTAATAATGTTAGTTTTCTTAGCTATCTTTAGTGCTGATAAGAAAATATTGCATTCAGCATTATAATTGTTCCGCACCAATAAGTTATCTATCTATATATATAAAAATGAATTGCTGTTCGTTAGTCTCGCTAAAACTCGAGAACCGCTGGACCGATTTGGCTAATTTTGGTCTTGAATTGTTTGTGGAAGTCCAGGGAAGGTTTAAAAGGTGAATAAATATGAAAGTGTTTGGAATTAAATAAAAACAACAATTTTGTTTTCCTTTGATGTGTCCCCCGTCGTCCGATATTTGTTTTGTATGGACATCTTTTCTATGAGAGAATTTATTGCCGCACGGTTTGACAGTTCTGGCGTAAAACAATTTCATTACAACAACAGGGAGCATATTTTACGAAATAATTCTTGATGTAATGATATATTATTGACAAATTCATAAAAAACATTATTTTTTTTATTACTAGCTGATACCTTGCGACGTCGTTCGCGTTGTATTTTTACACCTTGGGTTACATAACTGGACTTTTAGTAGGGATCCCTAATTTTTTTGAAAATGTTATATAGCCTATAACACTCAGGGATAATGTAGCTTCCCAACAGTGGAAGAATTATTCAAATCGGTTCAGTAGTTGCGGAGCCTATTCAATGCAAACAAACAAACAATCAAATCTTTCCTCTTTATAATATTAGTATAGATATACAGAACAACGTCTGTCGGGTCAACTAGTATTATATATAATTTGATGTTGAGAAGTTATTGTAATTACAAACCCGGTTTTAGTAAAAACTAGTTTTTCCTAGGCTGAACGGGTTTGTCCAAAGGCTGATAGGAGAAACTAGTTTGACCTAGTCTGTATCGGTTTATCCTATCGCCTAAAGGATGAACTGATTCGACAAATCCGTATAGCCTAGGCTCAAATAATTAGTTAAAAAGTAAAGTTTTCGAATGGCGACCACGTACAAAAAGACGCAGTGTTGGTAAGCCTCTACAAGATGGATTGACAATCTGGTCAAATCGCTGGATGCCTTTGTCCTGCAGTGTACGTCTTCCGGCTGATGATGATGAATCCTTTAAAAAGTGTTTTATTTATAAGAAAATATAACTTAAATTTAACAATGAATGCCACCACAAGTAGTACCCGTTTACAAACATGACGCACGGATCAGCAGTCGCTTGCCTCGAACATATAAAGAAAGGGAACGATCCGCCCTACAACGCCGCCACAAGTAATCATATTTAATCGAGTATTTATTTATTTATTTATTTAGAAATACCAACATTTGTTTACATTGATGCGTTATATATTTATAATACAGACTAAATATAATGTGCTTAATGTAACAAACAATAACAGGTATCTACCACATGCTTTAATAATTTTCACAAAGTAAATATTAGTTTAAGAGGAAAAAAAATATACGCTAACAAGTAATAATGGTTAAATGATTTGGTTTTAAATTATTATTATTTAAGATTATTATATATATATTATAAAACTAAGTAACATAATTATTATGACTACATTTTATTCACTAAACTTACATAAAAATAATTTACGAACTGTATAGACAGAAGTCGTGAAATTAATATCGATGTAATCGCTATATATGTTTACCATCTTGCACAGCCTAGGAATAGGAGAGTTCGCTCCAAACATACATCTTCGAACCGGTGGAACTAGCGGAGTAATTTGCTTCCGGAGATATCTACTAGGGACACGAAAATTAATTTTATTCAGAAGCTAAGGACAGTCAATCTTGTCATTTAAAAGTTTTAATACAATGATAAGATCGATTAGAGTTCGCCTGTCTTCTAAGGAAGTCATTTTGAAAAAGTATCAAAAGGACTGCAATATGCCATTAATTTAGACTCCTTTAGATGCGTAAAAGGTTATGAGATTTATTATTAGATCATTTATGCGTCTAGATAGATTGTGATAGCTGTGAAAACGTCGAAAAAAAATGACGTTGACTGTTAATACAATGTGACATACAAATCGCGAGTGTAAGAGTAAATATCGTAATATAAATTATCTTAGCGTAAAATTCCTTTGCAAATATAAATAATAAAT
This sequence comes from Leptidea sinapis, assembly GCF_905404315.1. Classification (NCBI taxonomy): domain Eukaryota; kingdom Metazoa; phylum Arthropoda; class Insecta; order Lepidoptera; family Pieridae; genus Leptidea; species Leptidea sinapis. The sequence goes on from NC_066265.1 coordinate 26,795,286, forward strand.
TCATAAATGTATTATCAAAGTGCTCGATAATCGAGAGAATTTATCTCACAATTAAGCTTCTACAAAGTCAACCAAGTTGTGCCAAGTCTGCGGCAAGTGTCCAACGTTAGCTGCGAACAACTTTTTCAATTTAACATAGTTTTGTTCTAGATCTGTCCTGTATAATCTCGTTACAAACTTCTTCTTCTTTAATTACACAGCTACGTTTTATGCTAGTAATAAGGCTGATTTTGCCTCAACGATTCTTTTATTGCGATCGTTAAATACAGCAAACAGGAATATAATATCCACTCATTAAGTACCCACCTACTTTGTATTTCATACACTTAGGTGGTTTTATGTTTATTAGGTTATTAAAACTTGGACATTTATTTTGAGGAATATATTATTTCATCGGGCTTGAATATTGACAACTGGAGATTTAATGAACAAGCTTAATTTTAAGTTCATATTTTAATAGTTATAATATGTAATTATTTTAGCTTGATTGCGCGCGTACAATTGCGAAGAAAAATGAATCCACTTTTATCCTCTTTATTATATTGTGCGTACTAGTTATGCAAACGATTACGGAATAAAAGGCAGAAAATATATTATCAAATTGAAAAAGAAATTTATACAATATATTTGAAATTATCAGAACACGAATTTTTGTTTACGGTTTACGACACGCACATGCGGTCGGTCACTTGGTCGCACTTAACGCACTTATTTACTCTCGATTCTAGTCAGCGCAATGTAGCTGTACGCGCGTAGTAATACATCAGCGCTGGACTAAGCGCGATCATATGTTTTCATTGTTGTCGCTTTGCTTGATCAAAGTCAGCTTTGAGCGTCGGTCGAGCACTAAATGCAGCCTAACGCTGATGAATTGCTACGCGCGTACAGCTACGTCGCGCTGACGAGAATCGTCAGTCGAGCTCGTCGGCCCTGCGTACGTCGGTCCATTGACGCGCTATGGCGATAAATAAGTGCGTTCACTGCGGCGCTGACCAAGCGATTGACTATATGTGCGTGTGTAGTAACATTGTAATCAAAACCATAAACAAAAATTCGTGTTCTAGCAACTTCGAATATAATATTATATAAATTTCTCCTTTATATTGACGGTCTATAATAATTGGGTAAACATGATATCTTCTTCGTATATTATTCCGTAATTGTTTGCGTAGTGCGCACATATTAAAGAGGCGAAAAATGGATTCATTTTTCTTTGCAATTGTACACGCACAATCAAGTTTGCTGTCAGCTGAGCACTAAACGCAACATTTTCAGGGTTCACCGCCGTAAATGCAGCCTAATAATAGACAAGATTGAATATTTTGTTTTGAAAGAATAATAAACTACGACTTAGATAATTTATACGTCTAGATAAACTCTTGCTGTAAGGCAACGCATGACAACAGGCCAGGTTTATTACTTTAGTGTGCAAGACTGCTACGTTATACACTCGCGATACGTTAGTCATTTTGTTTAATATTAGTGTATTAGTGACAATTGAGGCTAACAGTTCGCCCCTATTTTTTCAACGTGTTCATGGCTGCCACAAACCATCTAGACGTATTTATTATCTAATAATAACGATATCAATATATCTTATAATATTTTTTTCATGTGACCATTTAATTAATGTAATACGTATAAGTATTTCATGTATTTGTATGCGTGAGTCACTTAATATACATTTTCAAACCCTTTTTTATATTTTAAGCATTTTTTCAAATTTTTATGAGACATTAGCTGACCAGACAGACGTTGTTCTGTATATAATAAAGAAAATAATGTTTTTATATGAATTTGTCAATAATATTTCATAACATCAAAAATTACTTCGTAAAATATGCACCCTGCTGTCGTAATGAAATTGTTTCACAGCAGAACTGTCAAACCGTGCGTCAATATATTCACTCATAGAAATTATGTATGGACACATCAAAGGAAAAACAAATTTGTTGTTTTTATTTAATTTAGCAGCATTTTTCTATTTATTCACCTTTTAAACCTTCTCTGGACTTCCACAAATAATTCAAGACCAAAATTAGCCAATTCGGTCCAGCCCTTCTCGAGTCTTAGCGAGACTAACGAACAGCAATTGATTTTTATATATATAGATAGATTACTTCATAATTATGAACTGTCTAGTAGAGACAAACTCTACTAATAATTCCATACCCTGTACGTTTTTGTTACAAAAAGGCTTGGCGTTTAATGTCCCTAGTTATGGATCGTAACTCTTTTACAACACGTAACAATTTACTTTACAAGTAAAAATTTGTGCTGCAATCACGATATGGCAAAGCCATACTTTTTGAAGTTTCGTAACGAAATGAAATAAAACGAAACAACGTAACTGTTGGATTCAATTACTAATTGTGACAGTAATCACGACCATCATGTTCATGAAGCATCCTGACACAAACAATGAGTTCCCAAGGTTGATGCATCGAATATACGGTAATTTATATTTATACTGTTCTTCCTTTATTACTTTTCATGAAATCTTAATATATATAAATTACGTGACACGTTGTTTGTCCGCGATGGACTCCTAAACTAATGAACGGATTTAGATGGGGTGCAGTGCATGGAGTGCAATTTAGTCCAACTTGAGAGATAGGATAGTTTTTATTTCGATTTGGAACCCATAATTATTTTTATTTCCAATATTTCTTTTGTATGGACATATTTTCTGTGAGAGAATTTATTGACGCACGGTTTGACAGTTCTGCTGTGAAACAATTTCTGTATAACAACAGTGAGCATATTTTCTTCTTCAGTTCTTGACGTTATGAAATATTATTGAAAATTTCATCAAAAAAAAACAGTATTTTATTTATTATGTACAGAACAACGTCTGTCGGGTCAGCTAGTAGTTTATATTATTATTATTATAACACGACTCATATATTGATTGACAGCACCTTACAAACTTATCTGTTATGTATATTACAGCCACTGTAAAATACTCTATTTCATTGAAAAGAGTGCCCGTTGAGTTTGTTGTATGGCATTCTCACAAGCTCAACTTTTTACTAACATATGGTAAATTCAGTAATTTAAAAGAATTATTTGTAGAGACGGTTCAGAAGCGTTTAGTTTAAGCCTATTTGAATAAAGTTAATTTGAATTTGACAAAAACTTTATGTATTTAATTTATACATATAAATGCTTGCACTTACCGGGATTCTAGCCCCGGGACCTCTAGCTTAGTAGGTAGGATCGCTAACCACTCGGCTATACAGGTTGCCAAGTAGAAACAGCTTTGTAAATTTTATGAATGAAAACACAAGAGTGGTTATAATCAATACTTTATCCAGCGTATCCCGGGGTCCTCGTGCCAATGTGCTTTCATGCATAAAATATATTAAATGGGTGGATACAGCGCCCGACTTTGACTATCTAAAGTTTAATAACGAGGAATATGAAGCTCAACCTTCAAATTTGTTTTATAAAAACCATACATGTATTATATTTCACTGTCCATAGAGTATTTTACTTAGGTCATTTATATGTGTAGATAGAGTCCATAGGTTCTCAACGTGGGCGATAACGCCCCCTTGTGGGACTTTAGAAGACCCAGAGAAAATTAGGGGGCATTGAGATGGCGCAGATGGGGCGTGGGTAGATTAAAATATATAGTCTAAAAAGACAAAAAAATACACGAAAATACTCTAGAAAAAAACATATATTCAAAGTGGGCGGTGAGCAAAATAAAAAGGAATAAAATGCATTTATTTTCTCAAAATTGATTCCTTTAGGATTTTTTTTTGATGTCATTTCTAATAACTACTAGATACTACTACCGCTTCAGAAACAAATGGCGCTCTGAGAGAGAAGAAGCGGCGCAAGAAACTCTCCCAGCATTCTTTTTTGCGCTCTTGTCAATAAGGTTGAGAAACTATGAGATAGACTATGACTGCTTTGAAAACATTGGAAAAAAGTGAGTTTAGAGTTAAGATCTATTTTAGTAGTTGCTTGTCACGCACACTAAATTATTAAATCTGCCCTGCTTTTATCAGTTGTCTAACGGCCGATCCCAATATTCAGTCTATCTCCGGTTGTGGCCTACTTGAGATAAAAAATCCTAACTATCGTTGAATTTTCTGTCCCAATAAACTTATCGACGGTAACTCATCTTAACCGTACACGCTGTCTGTCAATGTGAGGACGTGTAGCTTAACAGGGATAGAAGTTTGTATGGAAATTGCAATTCACGCGTCCCAATATTAGCCGTATCTGTAGCTATCAGTAATATTGTCTGTCGTATATTGGGACAGCTTCAGATTATTGACAGCTAATTACTGACAGTAGAAGGTAGTAATTTATCTCTACCTGTAGATAGTATATTGGGCCGTAACAGGAAGAGACTCTATCTAGACGTATAAATTATCCAGTAGTATTTATTAAAAAGTAAAATAGATAACATTCAGTAATTTTGAAAAATATAAGCAATAGTAAGAAAAAGTAGTATTAGGGTCTCGGCTCTTTATTTTACAAACATAGCCGTAACGAGTGATTTAAAATTTTGAAAACCGTTTCAAATTGGAAATATGACCCATACAATAAAATGTAAGAATTTGTTTGTTTTGTCATAATAGCATTTTACTAAATAACTTACTACATGTATATCATACGATTCATACAATACGACAGTCACTTGTTTTAGTGTGCGTGCATTGCTGAAAATAGAGGCTAACTATTAGCCGCTATTTTTTCGACGAGTTCGCTGCTGGCACAGTCTATCAGTATCAGTCCATGTATAAATTATCTAAGAGATTTTCAAAGGGTTTTCAAAAATATAGGCTGTGAGAAAGCAATTTATTTACAAAAGACTTACGAAAATACAAAACAAACGTGTTCTACTTTCCTTGTATGTGTAGTACAAGGTACTATTGAACCAAATGTCAAAAATGTAGATGCGAATATTTTATTGAATGGAGAGGTGATAAAACCAGTGGATCTGCTGTATTTCTTGGCATTACTCTTGATTCCAAATTGCAGTGGGGCCCCCATATTGAAGGATTGGCGAATAGGCTTAGTTCTGCAGCATATGCGGTTAAGAAAATTAGACGGTTAACTGACATAGATGCGGCGAGATTAGTATACTTTAGTTATTTTCATAGTATTATGTCCTATGGTATATTGTTATGGGGCAGTGCGGCCGATATTAATACTATCTTTGTGCTGCGGAAGAGGGCTATTCGCGCGATTTATAACCTAGGTCCTAAAGAATCATTAAGAGAAAAATTTAAAGAAATAAACATTTTGACTGTTGCTTCTCAATACATTTTTGATAATGTTTTGTATGTTCATAAGCACATTGAGGAATTTTCTAGAAACTGTGACATTCATAATGTTAACACGAGGAACAAACATAAACTTGTTATGCCTACTACTCGGTTAGATCGAGTTAGTAAGTCTTTTGTTGGGCGATGTATATGCTTCTACAATATGATCCCAGAAAATGTACAAAACAAATGTGTTACGAAAATTAAAAGAATTGTTGAAAAACGTTTGTGTGGGAAAGGTTATTATAGCATAAACGATTTTCTTAATGACACCACGGACTGGGATTAAAGCGAACACCCTCAGGCTCTTTAATTATAAATGCTTGTTGTACGATATTACTTTGTAATCCATATTTTATATTCAAAAAAAGCCCGCTGAGTTTCTTGCGCCCATTCTTCTCAGGTTTGAGGCAGTCTCTTTTGAATGGGTGGTAGTTTTGGACGTTCAATAAGTCATTTTAAATCCTATTTTGAATAAAAATATTTGAATTTGAATCACTTGCGAGAAAATGCAATTCACTTACTTGGATGTATTACATAAGGAATATATATAAAATATGACCTATGTAGAAATTGCTCTCATTCTTATTGACAGGTCATTTACAACGTTTCTTCGCATCGATGAACCAGAAAAACTAATTACTAATATACGGGACATAGTTTTTGTTGAATTTGGTCTCCCTCCAAATGTCGAAGATTATTGGAGTAATATAATAATATTGTTGCTCTTGGAGAATTGTAACTAATGAAAATAAAATCCTTCGCTATTTTATACTCTGAATTTGATTTTTAGCTAAAGGCGTTGATTTTATCTTTTTTAAAACTAATTTATAGTACCTCGTTATTATTTTGAGGGGAAAATTTAGATGCACTTAAGTCCTAGGATCTATTAGTACATATGTAGCGATTGTCGAAGCAAATACGTTTCCCCTTAAACTGATATAAAATTAAGTTTTTTATAGAATAGGAGGATAAGAGGGTGTATGGGGTCCTCTGATGGTAAGTGATCACCCTTACATTCTTGCGACACCGAAGGAATCACAATATGTGTGTTACCAGATTTTTTAGGAAGGTGAAAGCTCTTGGAAAAGCATTCAAGGAAGTAAATTCCACTGATAGGTTGTACAACGTTTCTTCGATGCCGTACTGTGAAGGGACGCGAAACATTGAGGATGTTGCATTGATCTTCTATAAACAACTAGGCTTACAATCGCTTATTAAAAAAAGGTTGTCAAAAATGTCCGAGTGGCGTGGTGTAGTAACTTTTAACATTAACAAATACACAGATTACATTAAAACAGTAATCAAAATCAATCAGAACCTCATACAAACAAAAGTATTAGTTCATAAGAACCTTATTAATTGTCAAAAAAGGAGAGAGTTTGTGTTTCAGCAATTGAAATGAAATTATTTATTGAAACGATTTAAAACGTCAAGTTACATAATTTTGTTAATTTAAAGGATTTACTTGAAATACGACACTCCATCCATTTTATGTTTGGATATGCTGTTATTTAGACAGTTTTTTTCTGAACACTTTGTCACTGCGTGGCGTAGTATTCAAAGCGCCGTCGAAACACAACTGAACGAATACTCTGCCTAATAGACGCGTGGGTAGAGTTTTGTTTCAGACATAATATGATCGTAACGGTGAGTCTAATTGCTTACAGCACGTCGATGGGTTGTCGAGATACTATTTAAGTGTGTTTGTTGATTGCATTCAGTGGCAGGAATCAGGCCAAACAACTTTTCGGAACTCTTTTACCAGTGGGAGGCTCCTTTGCAGCGGATGCCGGCTAGATTATTGGTACCACAACGGCGCCTATTTCTCCCGTGAAGCAGTAATGTGTCAGCATTACTGTGTTTCAATCTGAAGGGCGCCGTAGCTAGTGAAATTTCTAGGCAAATGAGACTTGACAACTTATGTCTCAAGTTGACGAGCACAGTTGTAGTACCGCTCAGAACTTTTGGGTTTTTCAGTAATACTGACCGGCACTGCATTGTAATAGGCAGGGCGTATCTATTACCAACAGCTGAACGTCCTGCTCGACTCGTCCCTAATTTTCATAAAAAAAAAAACACTCCATGTTAACGATGTAATGATATTATAGAGGTCTGCTGTAGCTAAATCGCTTTTACAGTTGTGTTTGTTTTTTATCTCCTAAAAGCCCATTTTTGACATTTGGTTTTATAGTTCCATTTTGCAAACAGTTTTGTGACAGGCTACGACCAAATAAAATTCACAACGAAATATAAATCGCGAAATTGCGAGCGTAGTAATGTCAGCGAACCGTTACTTCATATTTGGATTTACGCAGTAGCCTGCATGAAAATTTTGTTTACTTTTTTGCACATGAAACGGATACAACAAAGCATTTATTGTTTTTGCTAAACAAACATTTGACTTGTAAATTGTTTTGTGTAAATGCTTTTAAATTTCGCTTTGGTATACAGAATTTACATTCAAATGTTTTATTAATATAATATACTAGCTGAACCAGCAAACGTTGTATTGCCATAAAACATATTAAAAAAATAATCAAGTATTAAAATTTTGATGCAACCGATTCTCAGACCTACCAAATATATCGTACTACTATTATTGTATTCGATTGCCATCTTGCAACCCTATATCGGTTTGGTGTATGGAACAGAATAATATAAAAACTGTGATTGTAGAAGAGCGAAAAATTAAATTTGTATGTATTTTTCAATGCTGAATCATAATAAAATAAAAAAAATTGTCAAAAAATTTAATAAATTTTTTTTTGGGTGGACTACCCTCAACATTTAGGGGGATAAAAAATAGATAGTAGCCGATTCTCAGACCTACTGAATATGCATATAAACATTCGTAAAAAAGAGTAAAGCCGTTTCGGAGGAGTAAGCTAACTAACATTGTGACACGAGAATTTTATATATAAGATTGTAACCAGGCTTTGTTTTTGTAGTTGCCAGCATTATGTTTCCGGCTGAAGGGCGCCGTAGCTAGTGATATTAGTGGGCAAATGAGACTTAACATCTTATGTCTCAATGTGACTAGCGCAATTGTAGTTATCATCATGGAGGTAGAGATGGCACTAGTAGCCAAGTATAGCCAAAGATGAGATTAGAGAGACACGCCTGATCTTTGGACCGTTTATGACAAGGGTGGAGAGCGTTAGAACTCTATAGACACAGTTGGAGGTCTATACAAAAACTGAAAGACATTTTAAAAAAGATAAGATGATTTTGATGAGTACTTTTTAAGTTAGTTTAATCTCGGAATTAAAAGGCATTATTATTAGACAACCAAATAGAAAAGTGAAAAAAATTTATCACCAGATACACATAATCCTAGCGTAATAAAATGAAAACTGATTTTGGCAATGTATTTTATGATAGTAAATGGGACCCACATGCGACGCACACTGACACAAAGTGTCATACAAATCGCGAATGTAAGACTGTGTAGCCTGTCACGCACACGGAAGTATTAAAACTGGCTTGTTTTTATCGGTTGTCTAACAGCAGAAGACTATCTGGACGTATAAATTACCTTAGTGAAACACTTCACTACAAAAAACCCAGATTAAAACTGATTTTCGTTTTATTTGCAAATAAATCTGGTGCATGAAATAGTATGAGTACTAATGTCTTAAACTTAGTTTGACTATAACAATCAAAAATCGATATGCAGAAGGTATCGTAAGTGCTTCTCGCATCCTCTTGTTGTATAATTACAATGTCGAATCCACCCGGCTCGAAGGACCAAGTGCATCTAATACTGAGTCTATGGAGATTCGTATTCCATATTAATAACACTAAGCAAAGAATATAATATATACCAGTGGGAGGTTCCTTTGCTCAGGATGCCGGCTAGATTATGGGTACCACAACGGCGCCTATTTCTGCTGTGAAGCAGTAATGTGTAAGCATTACTGTGTTGCAGTCTGAAGGGCTATGCAGCTATTGAAATTTCTGGGGAAATGAGGCTTAACATCTCATGTCTCAAGGTGACGAGCACAGTTGTAGTGCCGCTCAGAATTTTTGGGCTTTTTCAAGAATCCTCAGCGGCACTGCATTGTAATGGGCAGTACGTATTACCATCAGCTGAACGTCCTTCTAATCTCGTCCCTTATTTTCATAAAAAAAATAGAATATACAACAATATACAAGCGTCTATCAAGAATTACTTTTACTAATATTTACTCTAAAGTATCATTATTTATCAGTGATGTGATTGATGCTTGTTGGCGTGACATCTTGACAATCAATAGCATCTTTGAATTTAAATTTTGTAACATACGCTTCGTGTTATTTTACATTGAAATTAATATCATACAAAATACTTACTGATAATATGTGATCCCAGTGTCTTTCTTGTAGTATTATTTTCCCATTTTTACTACACAACCCAGCATTTTAGTTTCAATTATTAGCAACGTTTAACAAAAAGTGTGGCACGTCAACGTCTCACATTGTTCGAGACTGGCTCGAATACGCCCAATTGGGCGTAGTATTAGTTGCCGCACTTTGCGACTACGCCTGCGGTATCTAATTAGAGCGCAGCGGAGACCAATCCTTAATCTAAGGTCATAACATTATGCAGAGAATAAAAGTTCTATGTCACAGTATAAGTCGTAACTCCGACCTCTTATACAACAGGCTAATTCACATTTCAACAAAATAAAATACTTTGTGCCACCTCAAGCAAAATATTCGCAAAATTCCACAGATTATACAGCGGTAAGAGTTGTTCTATTTTCTATTGTTGTCGTTCCCCGTTATAAAAATAAATACAAAAAGCATAATGAAGAAAAAATCCTGCAATATTGTGATAACGCAAACAGCTGATATACAAAGTACACATGACTGGGTCTTGTGAAAAGCGTAACTTGTAAAGCATCATTCAGATATAAACCCCTTTGTGTAAACGGGGGTATGTTGAATGTTGTGTATACCAATAAGTGATAACTTATCTGGGTTCGGAACTCGGTAGACGTTTGAAAAAATGAATTTTCTATTAGAGATCGTAAGATAAAAATACTTAATTCTGTATTTCTACAGAATAAGAGCGATGAGTCAGCACTAACCTACATACTAGATCATTTTAATACCATTGTCATAAACATTCAAAGTTAGATATGTGGTGATATGCAAGCCAAATTGACGAGACGGGCAGGACATTCAGCTGATAGTAATTGATACGCCGTTCCCATAACAATGCAGTGCCATTCAGAGTTCTTGAAAGACCTAAAAATTCTGAGCGGCACTCGTCACCTTGAGCCTGCCTACTAGGCTAGAGGTCCCGGGTTCGAATCCCGGTAGATGCAATCATTTATATGACGAATATGAATGTTTCTTTTCGAGTCATGGATTATGACTGCAACGAAGAATCAATATGTACCTAAACTTATTGTTTGCTATGTTCACACTATTTCCAATTTCATATCAAATCCTGCTGACGGTAAGCGCGATATAAACCAACTTGATGGAATTATATCAAGAGCTTTCATCTGAGTTACTTATAACACTTGTTTCCTCAATGAAAATGTTAAGAAACCTTCATAACATTCGGAAATGTTATTCTCGTTAGGAGTGCTTACAATACAATGGAAAATATACTTCGGTGAAAGGTGATAAACTCATTTCTCGGTTTCATTTCTACGAAAACTGTATTCCGTCCCGTTTTAGTTGATTTTTATCAGTCTTATTCTTGTAGTCTTTATAATTTATAAAAAGCAACATCAAAAACTAAAAAGCATAAAATAACATAGTAAAGATTTAATTTAATACAGCGCACACCGAATACCTTAAATATTAATAAAATAGTATTATTTTTATGTGCTACCTATTGATAGGTTTGCAGTCAGTGCCAAGCCCTGAACTAAATAAAACTAATTTTCAACGAAGTCTGTCCGCTTGGGTTGTTTTGTTCTACACGAAGCTATCCCGCTTAAAGTCACGCGTGGCTTGTGTAGGTAACTGATATTACATTTGGCTTGGCACCGACTTCAAACCTATCAATAGGTAGCACATACAAATACGAGTTATAGTATTTTATTAATATGATATAAGATACTATTAAAATTAATTAGTAACGGCATAGTAAGTTACGTAACATAATAAAATATAATTTGGCTTCTAATAGTTTTGAATAGTGTCAAAATACAGACTGTCAATATCAGAAACGTATAGTATACTTGAAAGAAAGAAAGACATATAGACAAGTGTGCGAGGGAGAATAACATTTCTAACGGAGATGCGCCAAGACGGTAAGCGAATCTATTGTTACTGTAACCAATTTTGAAAGACAAGTCGTAAAAAGTCAGCCACTTAGTATTTTAAATACTAGGCTATAAGCTAACACACTCATGAATTGGTCAAAATTGGTCACGAATAATACGCCGGCATATTCTAAGTTTATGATAAATATAATAAACTAAGTAAACTTGTGGGTGGAATTTTGTAAAATCGGGTCATAGCTGACCTCTATATATACAGGTGGAAATCTCAAATATGGATATATAAAATCAGTAGCTTAGATAAGGAATCTAGGACTAGGAATATCTGTTTTCCTCACAGCTTAGGCGATAAACGCCTACTTGAAAACCTATAGACAGATATATTATGTTCACCTGTGCATCCAACTGAACAGAGGACTGCGGCGGAGCGTGATGATATGAAATCAATATTTGTTGTTTATGTTTAATACATTTTAATCTTTTATACCTGAGTAATACAGTTTCATTGTTTAAATTTGCATTTCAACTTAATTCGTTACTAATAAAAGTACCTCCCAACAGTTCGAAAACGAAACTTGATTTTTCTGAGAGATAAACTTTTTAATGTAAAATAATTGTGATCTTTCTGAGGTGTTAAATTGTCATTTTTGTGTACGATAGCGCAATAAACGAATATTGTATTTAACCACATAAGTAATAGTACTTTATACAGATAAAAAAAAGCAATTCGTGCGAAATTATTCACCAACCATACCAAAATATTCAAAAATGCACAACGTAAATGTTCAAGTTTTCACTTCTGCCGGCACTCCCGGAGTGTTTTTTTTTATTTGTGAAGTTTACCAATTACAAGCTTCCACATATAGAGTCCTTATGTATTCCTAGTATCTCAATGATACTCTATTAATGCACACGTAAATCGCTAATATACAAAGTGCATATGAGCGAGCCTGCCTATTAGAGTAACTTACAAACCCGCATTCACGAACATAGCTTTGTGAAACGTAGAACGTTGTATGTAGTGTTCACGATACGAATTCCAGTAAGTGATAATTAACAGCCAATAAGAACTCCGGTGGTAAATTGAAATACTGAAATGCGTTTGCAATTTTCAATTGAAAATATTCGCTCCGGTCTGTGAAATGTAGAACGTAGATATTTTACACTGCACAAAGAGAACTATTGAAATTCTTTCTTCTCTTTATTTCGAATCCACCTGCAGGTTGCAATTATTAAATAGAACGACTTATTAATCATTATTGATATTATGAATATCGTAAATAAAGATTTACCCGCGACTGCGTCCGATTAAAGTCGTATATATCACGCTATGTGTTTGAAATATATCTATATATAAGTGAATATCTAAAGTATTAAAATTACTGATTAATAAAAACTATTAAAACATATGAATACCTCACTGGTATTAATTAGTCAGGGAACCTATAAAAGATTCAGATTTTTTCACTCGGAAGCACAAAAATCTACATCATAAATGTGTATATAAAGGCATAAAGGCATTTATTTTCTCAAAATGTGTGATCCATATGAAATTAAAAAAATACAAGCAAGCAGATATACAAACTCACATTCGAATATTTAATATTAGTAATTAGTTACTGCATAACTGTATATGATTACATAAATCAATTTAAATCACATGCAATATAATTCCATTGGTTTACATGCAACCAATTGGATCCTTGGCCTAATCCAGTTAGGAATCATTAGGTAGGCTAAGTTGTATTTTAATCGATAAAACGGACGTGTTTCTCTTCGAAAATATATGTAATTATAATATAAATATTATAATTCTACCTCAATCTTAGATTGAAACATTAAAATATATTCAAATTCAAATATTTTTATTCAAAATAGGATTTAAAATCACTTAAATCACTTAAATGTATGCCTCAGACCTGAAAAGAATGGGTGCAAGAAACTCAGCGGGCTTCTTGTTTTTTTTTAATAATATTTCGTCAGGATATCATTTGTTATTAAGTAACCAAAGGCGATCGCTTCATTCCCGATCTATGGTATCATTAAGAAAGTCATACCTTATTATAACATTTAACACACATAAACGTTATTTAACAATTCTTTTGAATTTCGTAAAACATTTGTACAGATCATGTTGTAAAAGCATATATAGCGGCCAACAAAAGCCTTACTAACTCGACTTAACCAAGTAGTAGGCAAGTAGTATAACATGTTTATGTTATGAATAATAAATCGAAATGGGAAATAATAAACTTACATTGAAGGCCTAGCAATAAAGGTGGTAATATAAATTTAATATCGCATTGTAAATGTTATAGTTATGGTTTCCCTTCAATATAATCCAATTCTAATAATGTCTGGTAACTGACAACAGCTGGTTAAGCATGCAACCCAATTAAAGAGTTTAGTCTACAACCGAACGTTACTTCCAAATAGTACTGGATAGGAAGTGATAAGATAAACATAATAAAACTTAAAGCATTCAACTTAAACGATTCGGAATAGTTTTCCTGGAAATATAATCAAGATTGGTCAACGAGTTTGGTGTCTTTGTTTGAAGTTATTTATTAACATCAATACTGCAATTGATTCTAATATAGTAATGTATAGCAATGTTAGAAGGAAAGTTATGCTCGTGAACGGGTGCTACTCGTGGTGGCTGGATGATCTTGTTACCGGGAGGTCTGCTTGATGTGTTTTTTTATTATTATTATTTCCTTTAAAGTTAAAGTTATTATATATTTTATTTTATGAAATGCTCACATAATGCCTCTATTTATTTACGGTATGTGTGGATTGATGCATCTACTATACTCAATAACTCTTGTGTTTATAAGTATTAATTTACTTTTTTTGACATACTCGTGTAAGCCTTTCAGTTTTTGACATTTGAGTATTTTTCTTGCGTCACTTTGCATATATTGTAATTGAAATGATTTGTAAAACAATTAAAATGTATATCTTGACTTAAAAGAGTGGCAATCAGTTTCTTGCTACTTCGTATCATTAGCTCAACCCGAAGCAGAACTTACGAAGCAGCGGTAAATTCAATAAGAAACAATATTTTTTTTTTTTTTTTGACATTCATAAGTGTCATTTCCGTGACCTACATGAATAAAGTGTTTTTGAATTTCAATTTGAAAGAAGTTTCTTTCTCTCGTTCCTTTAAAACAGAAACTCATTTTCACTCTTTTTTATGCTATATATGTTCAGTATATATACAATGTATGTAGAATAACATCAATGTATCATCAATCACTTATGTAAGTTAAAAGTGATTAATAAAAAAAAATTATACAAAAAAGCCACCGACTTCTAAAACACTATTCCAAAACAATAGATATAATATGCACTAAAAAGTATAAAAATAATGGCGAGTGTTATACAATGTAATTTCTTAATCTAGTTCTAGTTACGGTTATTGTTATTTGTGATTTTTTTGTAAATATTTTTTTAATATTTTGATTTTTAGTAAATCTGAAGTACAATAACTAATAATTTGTCTAAATATGTGTAGATCTTCTACATTTTGCAATGCAGAAATGGACGTGAGCGCATTGCAATTTTACTAAAGACAGTTCTGCCACAGATTGCACCCTTACGTAAGACATTAAGGAGTTTCATTGATCATAATATTCGAAGACCACAATAACTTGACCATAATGTTACGGTAGGTGACTCAAATATCCGGATAGTATAAAAAAGATTCAGCCGAGTATCGTTAATTTTCTCCTAAAAATTGAGGAGTTCCGTTACTTGTATCATGGATCCCATAATCATAAGCTTACCAAACTCTCACTAAAGTACCATTGAAGTACCATACCCTTTACAATAAAAAAAAATTATCGAAATCGGTTGGCGCTTGATTGAGTTACTCGAAAATATGTCGCGCACATACTTGTAGCAAATTTAAGACTTTTATGGTTTTCTAATGGATTCTACTGTCAGATCTGAGCTTTCAAATAAAAAAAGAATTCTTAAAATCGGTTCACCCAGTCAAACAAAAAAAAACATGCCGACGAATTGAATCCTTCTTTTTTGAAGTCGTATAAAAAGAATAACGAGTGCAAAAGATGCATCAATTTGTATACATTGTAAATAAGTAAAGGAATTATGCAAGCATTACAAGCCATGCCCTGGGAATTCAATAAAAAAAAGCCTAACAGACGTGTGATATATTCTCTCATGTAGAAAACAAATGTTATATTATGCAATTTATATGAAAGCCCTTGATATTATTCCATCAAGTAGGTTTATCTAGCTCTAGGCGTCAGCGGGCTTTGATATTAAATTGGATTTGTGTGTACATTATACGATGTATCTACAAGTATGTGCTGAGTACTTGGTTGATGAATCTTGCTTCAGTTATTGGTCTGTTCAATCTAGTTCTCGTAAGCCTAACCCTCGGAATTTGCAATTGAAAATTTAGGTCCATGGTTATTAAGGTAGTCTATTTGGTACTGTTAATGATACAATTGGTGCAATGCTCATATTAATTTAAATATCCAAACGACCGAGCCTCGCTCGGATTTTTAAGAATGTACAAAACTTGAATAAAAAAAACTAATAGGACAAATGGATTCGAACCGGGGTCTTCTGCTTTCCGGCTTACCTAATGTCACATCTGAGCTATTATAGTCTTGTATTTAGTGGCGAAATTTACCATTGTATTCTAATGTAGCAGTTTCTCATTACAACACCAATAAAATTATATTTTTTAAAATTGAAACTAGCAAGATCGATTTCTCGCCCCCGAAAACCTGTATACAAAATTTCATTAAAATCGTTAGAGCCGTTTCCGAGATTCTCGAGAATTGCTCGTTTAAAGATATAAGATAGAATAAAAGCATCTTGTATACTGTTATTTGCAGTTGAACACAGCGTGAAAAAAACATTTTTAAATTGTTTGTACACCATTTAAGCAAATTTCGCGCATGAGATCAAGTGATTTGGCACAGTGAAAGTTTACATAAAGAAGGAGGATAAACTAAAACGAAACGAAAGATTAAAACATATATTATAATGTCATCAAAAACATAATTTGTAAAAAAACAAATATCGCAACTCAGTGCTTCTACCGTAAAAAGTTGTGAGATCTATGTAATACCAAGTCTTAAGTTATTACGTTATTAGCTAACATAGCAACATAAAAATCCTTTATGTTGTAAATAAATAGATTAACATGGCCCTTGATTTATACGCTAAACAGTAATTGTATTCTTAATTTGAAACGCGCTGAAAAGCACAAAATTTTCTTTGGTATGCGAAAATTTCCTAATATTAGATAAATCAAGTATTAGTTAAAGATAATGGTTGAACTTTAAAATTAACATCATTTCCTGCCATAAGGCTGCTGCCATAAAAAAAAATCATCGATAGATGAATTTTTTTTTATGGCGTACGGGTCCACCTGTTCTTAAGTGATTACCGCCGCCCACAATCTCTTGCAACACTAGAGGAATCACAGGAGCGTTGCTGGCCTTTAAGGAAGGTGTACGCGCTTTTTTTGAAGGTGTCGTATCATCACGGAAACACCGCACAAGGAAGATCATTCCACAGCTTTGTGGTACGTGGAAGAAAGCTCCTTGAAAACCGCACTGTGGAGAACCGCCACACATCCAGATGGTGGGGATGATATCCTAACTTGTGGCGTGTCGTGCGAAGGTGGAATTCGGCGGCAGGAATCAGGTTAAACAGCTCTTTGGAAGACTCCCCATGATAAATGCGGTAGAAGACACACAATGAAGCGACATCTCTACGCAACGCCAAGTGATCCAGCCGTTCACAGAGCACTGGGTCCCTGACCATTCGAGCTGCTCTACGTTGCACGTGGCCAAATAGATCGAGCTGATACTGGGGTGCGCCAGACCAGAGATGACAGCATTACTCCACGTGTGGCCGGACCTGCGCTTTGTAGAGCGCAGAATGTGGCCCGGCTCGAAGTATTGCCGTGCTCTATTAATGACGCCCAGTTTCTTCGAAGCCAATTTGGCTTTGCCCTCCAGATGGCCACGAAATTGGCAATCACTCGAGATTTTGAGACCCAGTATTCCGATACTAGGCGAGACTTTAAGGGAAGTGTTGTCGAAGAGCGGTGATACGACAAATGGGGTTTTTTTAGTGGTAAACGCGCAAACTTGAGTCTTCTGGGGGTTAAATTGGACAAGGTTCAATTAACACCATTCCGCAACCTTTTCAAGCGAGGACTCGATAGAAGACTCAAGTTTCTCTCAGCACTGGTCTACGATTTCCCGGAAGAGACCTGCATAGCCCGTGTGTACGGCATCACCAGTGCTGTCGTCGGCATAGCAATGTATGTTGGAGGTGTACAACATATCATTGATATGCAGAAGAAACAGCGTGGGAGATAGCACACAGCCTTGAGGCAATCCAGCATTCACAGGCTTCGGGTTCGAGCAATATCTGCCGACAACGACCTGTATGCTGCGCCCAGTGAGGAAGCTGGAGGTCCACTTGCACAAGCTCTCGGGAAGCCCAAATGATGGAAGTTTTGAGAAGAGCGCCTTGTGCCATACACGATCAAAGGCTTTCGCTATATCCAGGCTAACTGCCAGGCCTTCCCCCTTGCTTTCAAAAGCCGCCGCCCATCATGTGTTAGCTATACCAGAAGATCACCTGCCATCCGACCATGGTGAAAGCCGTACAGTCGGTCATTGATCAACTGATGACCCTCTAGGTATACCAAGAGGCGGATCTGGCGGATCCATCATTTTGGAGAGCAGGGAGGTAATAGCAAAAGGCCTGTAGTTTGCCGGATCCGAACTGTCTCCTTTTTTTTTGGATCGGATGGATTAGGGCTCACTTCCATGAGTCAGGGAGTACGCCTTTTGAATAAGAGTGCCGGAATAAACGCGTTAGCACCGGCGTCAACTCAGGGGCACACGTTCTAAGCTCGATTGGAGATATACCATCCAGCCCGTTCGACTTCCTGACGTCCAACGAAAACAGAGCTCGCCTAACAGTTTTCTGTCTGAACTGTACTTCAGGCATAGAGCTCTGACACCGCGGGATGGTCGGCGGTGTTTTTCCGT
Source organism: Leptidea sinapis (assembly GCF_905404315.1). Classification (NCBI taxonomy): domain Eukaryota; kingdom Metazoa; phylum Arthropoda; class Insecta; order Lepidoptera; family Pieridae; genus Leptidea; species Leptidea sinapis. The sequence goes on from NC_066265.1 coordinate 26,813,853, forward strand.
TGTCGTCAAGAGTCGAGTTGGAGGCGAAAAGAGCGCACAGGAGATCGGCTTTCTCTTTTGCCGTATGGGCCAGGGTGTCATTCCTCATGTGGCAGGGACAGCTGGTTGAAGTTACCAAGAGCAGCTTTCGACAACGACCAGAACTTGCGTGTTCCGGTCGGGTAACTGGAAAGCTGCTCAGAAATATTATATAAATTAACAAAAATCTTATTTTATTTTTGCAAATTGAAAAATTGAATATTTTATCAAATTAATGTATTGTCATCAATCCTCGATAAAACTTCGAAATTTTAACGAAAACTGGCCGTTTAAAATGGTTCAAAATCGCGCCCCAATGAGACGCTTACAAACAAAACATACATACAGGAGAAGCTAATAAAAAACGTGTAAAAATAAAAGAGATTAACCCCTCTAATCTCACAATTTTACCACTTTATAATATAAGTAAAATAGCGTAATACTACATTAGCCTTGATGGAATGTCTGCGTGACTCTGTGAATAATTATGCCTAGTGATGTCAAAGCGTAGTTGTTTTAAAAGACAGGCGCTTGTTATTTATTAGCTGTGACAAAATAACAAAAACCACTAGCATTATAAGTATTCCATTTTATTATACATTTAAGTAATATAATTGATTTTACGAGTGCACATAACGAACCATTTTTATCCGAGACTTTTAGCATAGTTAACTGATACTAATGTCGAGGATGTTGATAAAAGGTTTTGTGGACGAGTTATAAACTCTGCTTTTCATTTCGATTGCGAGGAAATAAAACAGTAGTATAACATGGACATTCTTAACAATTTAAACAAATTTGAAGAAATTAATAAACGCACGAAAACAAAAGACCTGTTTCCCGCCGCTTTTTTTTTAATCTTTTGACATTGATATTAGGCTTGGGCTCCAGACCTTATACAGCCTACTATTGAATTAATTTGGTCATATAATATATATATATATATATATTTTAATTTAAATTTTAATATCTTTTATGTCTTAAAAAACACACGAGGCAAATAAATTTAAGTAAATATTAAAAAATAAGAAATTCTATCTCTGAACTTTTTATTGTGTTTGGCTCATTTTCTTTGCCTTAATATAGATACATTTATGAGTAGATCCTTTTGTGTACTTGTGCACAAAAGTCGATTTTGTGCAGCCTATATCGTGCACAAATAAGCAATTTCAGTGCATGAGAAGTGAAAAGGTATTTTTCTTATCAAATTTGAGCTATTTGAATAAAAGAAAAAAAATTAAGATTGTCACCAGTGCACACAACAAAGAGGATGTAAATACTACGTAATAAGAGGCGGGACTGCCTAAGTAATAATAATTGAAAGTTAGTTTATTATAAAACGAGTATGAAGGCAGCGAGATTTGACATAAGTTTAAAATTGTAATTACAATATGGCGATGAAGTATAATCCGTCTAAGTTTGAAAGCAAACAGTTGCTTAAAACGTAGGCGATTTCGGAGATCTCCGTTTTATACAAGATTATAGCCGTCATCTGTCAATGTATCAATGACTGCACGTTTCATACAATCGCTTTTTTCTTATAGTTTCGCTAGGCTAGCACAAAACCTGATACAAAGAGGTACGGTAAGCGTATGGAGATTTGTTATCAATGTTTATTGCTTAAATAATTTATGGTTCTAGATCTTGCTGTTAGGCAACGCATGATAACAGGCCAGCTATATTACTTTAGTGTGCATGAAAACTACGACATACTCTCGCGCTACATTAGTCACTTTGTATTAATGTCCACACGTTGTTTTAAATAAAGGGTAACAGTACGCCGCTATTTTTTTCGACGTAATCACAGCTGCCACACTCTATTTAGACATATAATTTATCTAATCCGGGTAAAAAGCATAGAAAATAATAGACACAAACCGACTATAACGTATAGAAATACGTTTTACACTCGCGATGTTTTAGTGTGCACACGTTGCTAAACATAATGGCTAACAGTTCACCGCTATTTATTTTCGACGTAATCACAGTTTTATTGATTATTTTTCGATCTTCTGTGTTTCTCACAATATCACAGTAATTCTATTGCTATTTGTTTGTTATTGTAAAGACTCTATATATATATATATATATATATCTATTTTATTCTTTTAAAGTTTTATTTTTTACTAGTATTCATGCATCAGTCATTGAAAATATTTGATCTTTGCAGCTTTCATTTCACTATAAATTCCGTTTGAATGCAGTTCACATAAAATGCGTATAAAAGTTTGGCATTGATGTCGGTTAACGGCGGCTTTAGACCGATAAAAATTAGTAGATTTCACAGCAATATTTCGAACGAAAATAGATTGATAATAAAGGGGGGAGGTATATAGGTAAAATTAACGAGAGATCGGGTCAAATTATTAATAATCAACCTTAATAATATACAAAACATTATAATATTTACAATACTATGATTACATTTAACGACAGGCGTGGTAGCAAAGTAGTACTCGAGCCAGTCTCGAACAGTGTGTGATGTTCACGTGGCACATGTTCTGTTAAACTATTCTAATTATTGAAACTAAACTGCCTGGAAGATTATAATGCCTAAATGATTGAAAGTGTTTTGTAAAAATAACACTACAATAAAAAAGAAAGACACCGGGATCACATATCATCAGTGAGTATTTTGTATTTTATTAATTTCAATGTAAAATAACACGAAGCGTATGTTACAAAATTCAAAAGATGCCATAAAGTGTTAAGATGCCACTATAGTTGACGACCTGTATAGCCGAGTGGTTAGCGATCCTACCTACTAAGCTAGAGGTCCCAGGTTCGAATCCCGGTAGGTGCAAGCATTTATATGATGAATATGGATGTTTGTTTCCGAGTCATGGATATTTAAACGTATTTATGTAGATATGTTTATAATATGTATTTATGAATGTTTAAGTAAGTATAATGTATTCAATATATCGTTGTCATGCAACCCATAACACAGGCTATATAATATGCTTAATTTGGGGCAAGATAGTTTGTGTAAGAAGTGTGTCAAAAAGTGGGTCAATAAAAAAACTATTATTCTTAGGTAGTGCAGTATCTATTTGGAGCGCCGCGGAGATCAATATTTAATCTAAGAGATTTAAATAAAACTTTCATTACAGGGAATTACTGTACCAAGAATACTGGCGACATTTTCGCTTTGGATAGCTAGGCTGATCCGTTGACCAAAATAGCTGCCAGCACTTGGATTACCAGTAGCCCTATTGAGGCGCGAAGATTTACTTTGTACATTCTCCACGCTTCTGGGCGACGTCCAAATTATATATAAAAGTAAAAAACTTGTTACTGCACTTACACATCGCACATTTTAATATTTTTTTTTAATAAATTTAATACCGTGGCTTATTAAAAATAACAGTATTCAAATAAAATTGGCGTTCCGTGCCAGTGTCTAACCAACTGAGCTAGCCGTTCGAGTGACGTATCGTCATAAAATCTTGTATGCTTTGTTCAACTCCACAACCTGGGCTTCTGCTCTGGTGTTCAGGTGTTCCGCAACTGGCACGGAACGCCAGAGGTCGTGGGTTGGAGTTCCGCATCGTTCATAAAATTTTATTTGTGTTTTAATCCTAGAAGTGAGGGTTATCACTTTAAAAACTTAAAAACATAACAAATAACAGTTTTGGTCAATTCTTTATATTAGTGATTTGGATTTATAAAAGACTTGTAGAGAGACGTTTCGAGAAATAGGCGTTATTCTAAAACTATGCTTAGTAAACAACATAGCAATAGAAATTGTAATATGTTAATTTCTTTGATTTACAGGAGTGTTGCACATTTCAATATAATGCTATACTACTTACTAATAACTTAAATTTAATTTTAATTGAAATATTTTTTTATGAGTGATTACTAACAAAATCACAAGATACGTGTGTTGGTTTTGACGTTATTTCATGCATTATAGAGCACGGGACAATCGATATTCCACTATTCTGAATGCTTTCAAGTCATCCAGTTTCTAGATTCTGTAACTAAATCGGGTTAACTGTTATATACTTGACCTCTCAGATGGAACTGTCATAGAAGGGTTTGTACATTGAATAGCAAAATGACGTAGTGAATGAATTGAATCGAATCGTACATATTCTCGTTCAATTGACGAAACAATTTCTGTAGCAACACAAGTGTTTCATATTAACTGTGTATACTGTTTATTAATAATATACTTTTAGGTGTTAGGTCAAAGATTGGTCTCCGCTGCGCTCCACCTAGATACACCAGGCGTAGTAGTGCGGCAACTAATACTATGCCCAAGTGGGCGTACTCGAGCCTGTCTCGCCCAATGTGTGAAGTTGACGTGCCACATGTTCTGTTAAACTTTGCTAATAATTAAAACTAAAATTTGTTGTTGTTGCGTAGTAAAACTTTGTAAAAATAATACAACAAGAAATTAGAAAGACACTGGGATATATGTAAAATAAAACGATGCGTATGTTACAAAATTTGAAAGTGCCATTGAGTGACAACGCTTACAAGTATCTAATAGTTGCCGTAATTAAAACTATTGTTCTTAGGTAGCGTGGTATCTAGTTGAGCGCAGCGGAGACCAATCCTTAATCTAAGTTTTGAGGACTGAAAATGTATTTTAACTATAGTCAATAACTATCTATACAAACATACAGAAAAATCAAGTCGTGTAAAATCAAAGCCGAAATATGGAACATGCCACAAACACACCATTATGAGTTTTGCCTGCTATACATTGCCGCTTTTACTCCAAATGCTTAAAATATTCTTGTTCAAACTATTAAACAATTATTCAGTTCAGGTTTGATTTGGACAGTGACAGTTGACACATGACTAAAGAGAAAAGTGTGCTTACATTGTCTGTAAGTACACTTTTGACGTTCCGCTATCAGTGTGCGTATGATATGTATATATAGAACGCCATTGATTGAAGCACATTAATGAATACATAAATATAAATATCTATTTATTTTCTCCTCACAAAGCACCTTAAAACGGTGCAGTGGTGTTACATTTTTAACAGCTGGTATTTTGTGAGGAGCTGGTGTCTGAGGAAGTTGAACCTGTTTTACAGGTCACCAGGACCTCACCCCTAGATATAAGGACCACAATTATTAAGACATTATACATCTGTACTAGTAGCTAGAGAAGCATTAAATATATCAATAGATTACTTTTAACATATACAATTAGTATCAAATTATTGTGTCCCATACACACATGTGTATGTGTCTTTGTGTGTGTGTGTGAGTGTATTATACTCTGAGTTACTAACCGTCTAGAAGGTTTTGTATTGTATTAATAGTGAGTATCACATATTACCCTTAAACTATGCTAAATAATTCTCAAATATTATAGAATCTTCAAACAGCGTTCTAAATCTATATTGTTCAGTTGTGCTAACTTTGGCCAATACTTGTTACAGTAGCGTTGGTATGTCTTAATATTATATATTTTTAATTAAGCCACAACCTGAGAGTTGAACAAAGCAAAAAAAGATTTATCGGAGATACGTCACTCGAACGGTTAGCTCAGTTGGAAGAGCACTCGCACGGAACGCAAGAGGTCGAGGGTTCAAGTCCCGTGTCGTTCATAAAATTTTGTTTTCAAATTTTATTTGTGTAGTTAATATTAATTTAAAATTTATATTTTGAAGTAAAAATTTCTTTAAACAAGCTGTTCTCCGTATTATGTGGATATTGAATGAGCCAATCTTGTAGTTAAACTAGCTTCTTTATTATTCTTTCCTTTTTAATACAAATAATAACGCAAACGAAAGGCTTATAAAGGCTTAGTGTCTCTCTTACTCGCCTTGCTACACTTTTACTGGCATAAAATTCGAATAGCACTCTTTTCTCTCTTGGGAACTCTTAGAACAGTTGGCATAAAATGCACGAGAAACGTGTACTTATGAAAAATTTCGTGAGGATCGGTTATGTAGTTAAAGTGTGATAGCGTTACAAAATAAAAACTAACATTAATATTAGATTAACATCTGTTCTAAATGAAAACAATTGTTAAAGTTATAATGATTTAATTTTGTAATTTATTAATACGGCTCTACCGGCTACCACACTCACCCTCATGAAGGTGAGTCCAATCCATCATCATCACCATCTCCGAATGGTCCGAAACTAGTCGGTACCGACACCAGCAAAACGTGAGTAAAGCCATATTAATAAATAATTTAATAATGACCCACGAAAGTTTTAATAATTTGATTTAATTTTGGTTAATCTTGCATAATTTCTGGTTTAACATACCTATCCATTACAATACCATACCTTTCAAAATTAATAAGTTTTTTAGACATAGAATGCCAGAATTTCGAGGGTAGAGCAATAAAGTAAAACTTTAAAATTCTGCCAGTTCTACTTGGAAAGTTGCAATTCATAAGTATTCTGATCAGTTCTAAAATAGTCGTTTATGCTACCCAATACATAATAATAGTAAATTATTTAAACTATAAAGCGGTTTTTAAAATGTCATTCATGCAATTGTTCAAAACTGTTTGTTTGTTGTTTGCTATCAAATTTATTGAAGTACAAAGTGATCTTATAATAAAGTAGCCCTTTATATTAATTATTAATAGTTAGTTTTAACTTTAAAATAAGGAATCCTGAAATAAATGTTTACGCTAACAGTTTACATACACAGTCACATGACAAAGTCTTGTGGAATAGCGTAACTTACAAAGCCGCATTCACGAATAAAGCCTTTGTGGAAACATGGAAGGTTATATTTAGTTTCATGATACACATTGTAACATGTTCCTGATAAAGGCTCCATCGTAGATTAAAATTTTGAAAGAATTCATCAAACACATTGACACGGCACGATTGATAATTTTAATGGTGGCTTAACACTATTTGATAGAAGTGAACTTTATCAACGATATGCATTGACATACAATAAAATCTAGAGTCTTAAATCACACTCAAAATTGCCTGAAGCAAAACTCTGCCTACGCGTCAATTAGGTATTCGATCAGTTCTGTTTCGACCACGCGTTGAATGCAACGCCACGCAATGACAAAGTGTTCAGTGAGAATTAATTAGAGATAATTGCTCCTTTAAATTAACAATTATGTAACGTGACGATTTCAATTATTTTGCCAAATAATAACATTTCAATTGCTATAAAAGTTCTTGCCTCGTGTTCGCGTCCATCTAGTGCATGTCGTAGTGTTACTACTTCAATGAGCGTATACAATAGTGAATATTGACTTAACATTACTGCCACGAAATAAGGTGATAATTTAAATAAATGTTTTAATGTTAATTTATATGATTCCCGCCTATCCCGATTTTAGGACAGTCTAGTTTTTCGAAGGCCAAACCAGTTCATCCTGTAGGCTCTAGGATAAACCGGTACAGACTAGGTACTTCCCAACAAGTTCAACCTAGGCTAATCGGGTTTTTCCTAAGGCCGATAGGAAATACTAGTTTGACCTAGTCTTTACCGGTTTATCCTATCACCTGCAGGCTTAACTTTTTTTTAGCCTAAGAAATACTAATATGTCCTCGAATCTGGTTTGGCTGGTAACATTTACGTATATAAAACTCCGCTCGGACATATTTTGACGACGTTTTAATAGGCGATTGTGAGTCTAGGTGTTTATTGAAGGTGAATGACGATATGTTAGTAATATGAATTACAATACTCATCGAACGAGTGTCTCTTACGGCCATTTTCAATAACGTATCTCTAGTTACGAATACATTGCTGTCACCGATTAAGGACAAGATCTTATCTATCCATAGTTATTTCCAATATAGTTATAATCCAATGCTTTATGTCGAAGGTTATTGAAATGTAAGTAAGCGTAAAAGGATAAATTTGTCTACCTCAAGTAAGTTAAACAAAGGATAGATAGGTTATTGAAAACAGCCGTTATCTGACATCTCATTCAATCCCTACAAAATAAAAGAATTAACGCGTCTTAAGCAGTTTTCACTTCATAATATCAACACTATTATTGAATATATAAGATAAATATATATCAATGGCAAGTAATGGCCAAAAAGTGCTATCTTTGGCAATTGGGCAAGAACATTAACCAATAAGTATTATTCTTAACACAAGTGTTTTATTTGGAATACTTGTTTAGATTTTAGGTATAACGAATAGTTTCTTGGTATGAAAAACAAATGAAGTCGATCACGTTTCGTTACAATTATGTTGATAAATACATATTTTTTACTGTGAAGTGATAAAGTGGAGAAGCAATTATCATATTAATATATTTATAAAAATAAAATACATGAATGAAAACTCCAAAAAAAAGGCGTACACAAAAAACACTTACGTCACTCAGGTAGACGAAAATTTTCATATAAATGTTCATAAAATGAAAATTACTGGGCTAAACTATGTAAAATTTTTATGGGACCAAATGGCATCTATTTCGCATCAAGCAAAGCAAGCAAGAACTACGTAAATCGGATCATAAATCTCAGAGAAATCGGTGTACATACATAGAATTACCGATCGAATTGATAACGACCTCCTTTTGGAAGTCGGTTAAAAAATATAATGTTAATTTGTGATTTGTTGTGACAGTTTATATTTAAATCTTAGAAGCATTTTTAGCCTTTTACTTTTATAAAATAAATAGTGGTCGCACTAAGAATACTATAATATTGCAATGCCAACCCGTCCCCTCCAACTGTTCATTGTTACATACAAAAGTTCATCAAAATGAGCTAAGTCGTCCATGAGAAGTTCAATGATATAGACATATACAAATTATAAAGATATAAATTATAACAAACGATAAGTCACTATATGTTTCAATACTAAACACCACATTTCGTGGTGGACCTAAACGTCGAACAAAAATGTCTCCTTTACTGACAACAAATGCTGTAAGTTTATACATTAATCAGTGTTTTGACCGAAACAGAACGTTTCTAAAAATTAAATCAAATTTAACAGATAAACAAAATAAACTCAAAGAGATCGCCCATATTTACCTTAAACTGTACGAAGATAGTTTCCTAGAAAATAAAAGCACGAAAGAAAGTTTATTACTTTTCCTTATAGACTCTAAAGTTTATTTACTTTGTAGCGTAAACAACTCTTGGTTGCGGTGTAAGGATTTTATATTGTTGTGAATTTAGGCCTAACACAATGTATTTTGCGAAAATATTATTGACGACCCATATAGCCGAATGGTTAGTGACCCTGACTACTAAGCTAGAGGTCCCGGGTTCGAATCCCGGTACGTGCGATCATTTATATGATGAATATGGATGTTTGTTTCCGAGTCATAGATGTTTATATTATGTATTTATGTATGTTTTAGTAAGTTTATTGTATTAAATAGATCGTTGTCTTGTACCCATAGTACAGGCTATGCCTAGTTTGGGGCAAGATAATTTGTATAAAAGTGTGTCAATAAATAATAAATAAAAAAAAATAAAAATTATAGAAGTGCTTCAAGTAATTCAGATGAAAGTTCTCGATATTGACCCATCAAGCAAGTTTATATCACGCCTGCCGTCACAGGGCTTTGATATTAAATTGGAAACATGTGGACCAAGCAGTATCTAAATCCAAATTGAGTTCTTTACGAGTGTCAATTACTTAGGTATTTCTAAGCGACCCAAATGAGATATATAATTCAAGATAAAAGTTTACATAAAAAGAGATAAATTTATAATTCTAGGAGTACAATAGGATACAAATGGGTTCAATTGCTATTCTAATTCTTGCACAGTGGTATTGGTAGGCATAAAAAAGGCATTTATTTTCTCGAAATTGTTTCCTTTAGAAATCTTTTTGATGTTCTTTCTAATATACTAGACACTACTACCACTTCGGAAACAAATGGCGCCCCGAGAGAGAAGTAGCAGCGCAAGAAACTCTCCCAGCATTTTTTTTGCGCTCTTTTTAATCAAATATACAATATTTTATTGGTATGGTGAAATTACAAAAACAAATCCCTTAAAAGCAATAAATTGAAACGAAATTAAAATTAAATGATACATAGTAATATAGATATGAATTAGTACCTACAATCACAGAGTACGTACAGAGTAGTACAATGAACATTTTGCAATCAATCATTTATTGTTGACGCTAAAATTTTCGTTGACACTCTAACAAACGCAATAGAACAACAAATACGAAATTATTTTTGAATTCTTTTCTATTATACATTTGTCAACCTTGTTGCTTGTCTCATTTATTGATTCTAGGTCATCGAGAGCTGTGGGTTATGATTTATGAGGTGTTACAATAACTAAAATTACTATTTTTTAATGATTGATTACACATATATGCTTTTCTTTATTTGTAGCTCTTAGAAAATATCTTGATAGACTGACAACGATATGACCATGGAAGTGTTTCCTTATTTCTCTTAGAGTTATAAAAATAAAGCATTATTACTTCCCGTTCATTTACATTTTTTTTGTTTGTTTGCATTTTACAATTTGTTAGTTAGGTGATTTATTTAATAGAAGGTAGGTAAATAAATAAATAAATATTGACACACTTTTACACAAATTATCTTGCCCCAAACTAGGCATAGCCTGTACTATGGGTACAAGACAACGACATATTTAATACAATATACTTACTAAAAAATACATAAATACTTATAAATATCCATGACTCAGAATCAAACATTCATATTCATCATATTATAAATGTTTGCACCTACCGGGATTCGAACCTGGGACCTTTAGCTCAGTAGGCAGGGTCACTAACCACTGGGCCTATAGCCCAGTGGTCGTCAAATACGTTTAAATTCATTCTACTCGGGTGAAAGCTTCGTCCAGTCACTTCCAGGACATTTTATGCTTTCCTTTTCCATCGAACTCTAGAAACAAGGATTCTCACTTAACATTAGTCTCGAAGACGAGGATTAACGTTGGAATTATGTTAAACTTAATAATCACAAAAGATTATAATATTTAACAATAAGCGCTACAAGCTATTTCGGCCAACGGATCAGCCTAGCTATCCACCGCGTAAATGCTGCCAGTATTCTTGGTACACTTCCTTGCGGTAATAGTTTTTACTCATGTAATCATATTAAGTATTGTAAATATAGTTATACACATAAATATTTTATTCGTCTATGGCTGACAACCAATGAAAACTGGCCAGGTTTATTATTTTGGTGTGCGTGACAAGCTACGTCTTACACTCGCGAATTGTATGTCAATTTGTGTTAATATGCGTGCATTGTGCTTAAAATTGAGGTTAACTCCAACCTCAATTTTTCGACGTTTTTACAGCTATTTTAGTTTTTGCTATCTAGACAATATTTCTACAAGATTAAGTTGAAGAGAGCATATTTGGTTTCTCTAACAAATGAATTTGAATACTAAAATTTGAATATTATAAAAGTTGAAATAAATGCGATTGGATTGAAATAAAAGCAGCGTGTTACCGAGAAGGTTCAACTAAATAAGTAAATATAAAACAAACACTCCGAAATAATATTTTGTTTTCAATTTCATTTGCGTAATATACAATAACAAGTCAAGTCTATTGTTTCAACTATATTGTTTTCCTTGCCTCAAATTTGTGAACAGATGACGTAATAACCGATATTCCACTTTTGGAACTATCCTCGAGTCGAGTGACCAAATCAGGTTATCTGAGGTTGATTCTAGCTTTGCTGTGAAAACAGTGAGAGACATAGGCATATCCATAGGTGCATCGAATACTCAAACGACATAAAGACCTAAAGTTCATCATGTATTCTCAGTTAATTGACGAAACGGTTTGTGTTCGACTACACAGTTGCTACACAATATTATTTGTACACCGTTTCGGAGAGTGTTTTCGGATTGATGTGACTATTGGGCCCAAAGTGCGTCATTTATTACATACAAATATGCAGGGGGAATGCTTTAATAAAATCATCCATTTCTAACGTTTTTTCATTTAGATACTGAATATTGCCATTTTGTCCAATAACAAATCACACATCTATGGGTAGGTCTTAACTTTTTTTTAAATTATGTTGTCAGTAAGACTTCAAATAGCTTTCAGCGTTCAAATAATAAAATAATTCTTTGCAATTACCAATATTAAGGTAATATTTATTTTGTTTGTGAATGTAAAACATTATTAACCACTCATGCGAAATGCGATTGCAGTTATTCGGTGTCTTGAGACCTTCGACTTCGTCTCGTGCCGTTAAAATGTACGTTAGTTAGAAATCGCTCACTTTCCCCCTTGCCTTGGTGAACAATGTATAATTATACTACACCATCTCGAACACTTTCTTATTGATGTGACGACTGGGCCGAAAGTACGTCATTTATAACGTCCAAATATAGGGGCGAAATAATTGATTAAAATACATTAATGTACTATAGCCAGTAGAGGAGTTGTATGAAAACCAATTACTACAGGTTCTTCAATTGTATTGTTGTTGTATTGGTGTTCTTATAAGATTACAAGTAATTAATTCTCTGAATTTAATTTGTAAACATTGATATTTGTTATAATTATTATAGTGCGTTTTATATTTTCTTCGTGGGTTTAGTAAATTATGGTTATATTTCCCTATTTAGGCCCTCGAATCTGACTAGTGCTTACCTTTGTAAAAATCGCTTGAATTCTCCTTTTAGTGGACAATATTCTATTGATAGAAAAATTGGACTGAAATAGTTGAAACTTACGCATACTGAAATTTAGTTCTGATAGTATTTTCGAGCTTTAGCTAAATGCAATCCTAAAACAAGTCTGGAAGCAACTGTAATAATATCAACAGCTGTTGTTAACGATAGTTACAGTTGATTTATACATTGTGGACTGCAGCTTTAGCATTAGCAAAATTTTGCTTGATAGATAAATCAGAAATTAGCTGAAACTATTGTGCTTCAGATAGTTGAATTAGCATGTTGATTCTCTTTGTCAGTGGTAAGAAGCGATAAGCCTAGAAAGAAGTCTAAGGCCAATGATCAGATCATTTTGAAAGGGTGAAGCCCTTATTTGGAAAGCTATTATATAAATGTATAAAGTAACGGACACAATAATAATAAACGCTTTGTGCAATAGAAAATACAATAAAAAATCATTTTATCAAAATCATTTCTTTTCATCAACATTTCTGGCAAGACAAGGGATTATTGATTATTTTAACAATACTGTCAAATATGCAAAACAGGCGGTCATAGTATTCCAAATATAATTTGGACCTTAAAATTATAATAATGTTTACGGAGAGGCTCGTCTTCGAACAAAGCATAACGAGGAAGTTCGTCATGGTTTATTAATATGGCTTTTTCTTTTGCTTGGGAATTTACATTCCATACTTTTTTTGCCTGCCCTATTTTTCTTTATTCTTTTTTAATCAATTGGAGGCATTCATTACGTTTGGACGCTGAAAAATAGGGTGACAGGGCATGGGTTCAGTTAACATTAATTTCAGTTTTCTTTACAAATTTTCATTAGCTACTAGATATTTTAGTTCTTTAGCATGTCTTATATTATTGTAAAGTGCACGGGCACGTTTTTAGTTTGTTTTTTTAATGTTCATTTGTTTGTTTTTTATACTAAAATTGATTTGTTCTTTTATAACACTTAAATATTCTTTCTGATATTCATATTGTCTCGTTTTCTGGAAATAGTACAATAACAAATAAGTAGGTATCGGCATTTCTCTAGTTGAAAAACACTGTATATTGTAGCAATTATTGGAAGTAAATTGTTGACTCGTTTCGTCATGGGGGGAAACGTTTTTATGGATGAAACGCAATAAAGTGTCACAAAAATGTGGGACGTGTTTATCCGAGAAGATGGAGAGTGGAGATGGAGTGAGATAAGGCGAACGAAGCATGAAGCACATGGAACCACTATTAAGTAGAACAACTTCGCTACTAGCGTTTATCGCGCAGGTTTAACGCGTGACCGCGAGTAAGTAGATCATCTTCCCTACTAGTGGTGTATCGTGAAGTTTCAACGCGCGGCCACTAGTAAGTAGAACATCTTCCCTACTAGTGTTGCATAATGCAAATTCAGCACGAGGCCGCGAGTAAGGTACTTGAAGTGAAACTTTAAGTTAATAATTTCTAATATTGACAAAAAACATTTGGTTTAGAGAACAGATTAGGATAATTAATATAAACGAGACTTAAAAATTAGTTTTCCGAAGTCGTTTCACATCTGACATGTGTACTTTATACGCACGCCATTTTGCTTTTATAATACTACTTACAAAACGCATAAAGCTTTCTGTTGCATAGCATTCATCAAGTAATGACACCCAATAAAGGAGATGGATCGCCCTGTAGTACGTCGAGACCACTAATTAGTTCGGATTTGAATTGATCAAACACGAACCTACACAATAGGTGGGAAATCATAATAACGCTCTCTGCTCTAATGATGTATGAATATACAAGTAGCTTTGTGTTTAGCACTCGTGCATTATTATCACAGTTCTCCATCATTTATTACTCTATGCTTTGTCTGCGAACTCTGATGTATCTTGGAGCTATTTCGTTGCTATCTGTCATGAAATACGAACAATATTACGGTATCAAGTATTCATGAGTAACTTTCCTAGTTTTAGGGTGCTCTCAGTTTCTAGTTTGATTGTGTTTGTGCCTTCAACACTAAAATATTCAGATATCGTTATTTACTACGCAATCAAATACAGGATGGCCATTGAAGAAGTGTTTGTTATACTTTTTTCAGTGCTGCATAATTAAAATAATAATAAACATAATGATTTACATTAATCTTCCTATATGGTTGATAGTGCTCCTGTGATTCCTCCGGAGAATGGTGGCGGCAAAATTATTTTTCTCTTAAAATTTTTGATGAAGACTGTCGAACAAGATATAAGATAAATATTATAAAATAGTCTTTAAGTTAGTTTTATTGCATTTATTCATTTATTGAAATGCGATACATGCGACTTTGTAACTAAATAAAATTGAATTATTAAATTATCACATGAACCTCATAAGCCATAGCAATTCATTAAAGAATAGTAACTTTTACCCAAAAGTAACATTTTCAAAGAGCTAATAAATTTTTTAATATTGGTTTCGGCTTTTAAGTATTCTAGTAACTTAATATAACTTTAAAGTGACATTAAAAATGGGACAGGAGCTGTGTTATGTTAATCTAGATTTACTTTGTAAAATATTATTTTTATAGCGAGGTGTGTTGTGCCGGGGTGGGTCTATAATTTTGATGTAAAGATTTGGGTATTTTTTTAAAAACTTACATATTTCAACAATATATATATGCATGGTACTTTAGGAATAGTTTTTGAAGGTTAGAATGAGGTTTGCAGCTTACTTTTTGTTTAATATTTGCAAGCACTGATTGATTTATATGATAAATAAGTCATGAATCAAGAATAGGTAATAGTTTTATCAGTGGGAGGCTCCTTTACACAGGATGCCGGCTAGATTATGGGTACCACAACGGCGCCTATTTCTGTCGTGAAGCAGTAATGTGTAATAATTACTTCGCTCTGAAGGGCACCGTAGCTAGTTAAATTTCTGGGCATATAAGACTTAACATATTACGTCTCAAGGTGAAGAATCCTGAGCAGCATTGCATTGTAATGGGCAGGGCGTAACAATTATCATCAGCTGAACGTCCCGCTCGTCTAGTCCCTTATTTTCATAAAAAAAAGGGGGCAAAGTCTTTGTTTTTGGAGGGTTAGGTGCAGTGGAATGAATTATATATTGCACTATGCGCCAAATCGAGAAAAAAAATTGACGAAACCCTAATCTATTATAGTTTAGAAATTGATGGAAATCGCGCAGACTTTATTAGATAAACTCATTCTTATAGTGCAGCAACAAATGCTATTCAATTTCATATAGATATTTATCGATCGTTGGCTTCTATGTAGAAATTACGTCTGATCATTACATCGTTGGTCCTCAAAAATATGTCAAATGAGCATTATATCTTCTAGTGAACAAGGGCTCACTCGAATCTAGCACTCGCCGGTCCTGCCGCGGTACGCTACGCTCGGTTTGTGCGTTGTGATTAACAGTGTTTTAATTTGTTTTAGGGATTAATGATGACGGTGCTATTTTGTTTTTCTCTATTATTTTAAGATCGGTACATCTCTATTATAAATATATTAAGCTCGGGTGTGTAGATAATATGATTAATCGGCCTTCATTAACCCTTAGTACAAGTTTCGGATAGTTTTTACGACGCCGTATGCGAAAGGGTCAAATTAGACCCAATTACTAAGCCTTGTATGCCCTTTAATCTATTACGTGGCTGTAACAACGAAAAACTGCTGTGATTTTATTATTTCAATAAGTAGTTGAATATTAAACACAAATTTTTAAATGATTGTATTCACTTAACATATATTTACATAAATTCAAACGGCCTTGCCCATTCCAATAAAATCAAAATTAAAAATCAGAAAACAAATAAATTGAATGATTAAAAAAAATACACGATGTAAAAATCCATGCTCTGTAATGCTGCTCTTAAATGTTTTGTAATAAAATTTTAAAAGGTATATAATTGACATAAAAAAAATCAAATGAAATAGTAGCTGGAAATAACATTTTGAAAATTTGTTTCGTATATCAAGTATATACATACTACAATACAATGATTATTCTAACTGAAATGTACTCATTTCATATTGTGTCGAAATGTAATAAAATCTGAAATAAGAAAAATTCACAGAATAAAATAAACACACACATACACCCGATACGCATACACATACACACACTTGTCATCACAGGAATAGTTTGACCTTCTATTGTAAGTTTTAATTGTGTAATGAATCCACTTTTGGCCATACTATTAACTATGTTTTTATTTTTAATTCAATAGCTGTCAGATTACCAAATGAATAAATACTATATGCAAAATAAAGTTTAAAGGTATTTAGATTTGTGTCCAGTCAGAATCAGCGTGCATTAAATGCATATTATGTAGTCATTTCAAATATTATAATTCTTTTTATTTATTGCTGAGACTTCAATAAATAAACACATAAGTTTTATTCAGATTACATTACGTCACAATGTTTTTTTTTTCTATATAAAAAAATAGCTCACCAAAGGGAGCTAGCTCGAATTTTCGGGGACCCAGTGCTCTGTGAACGGCTGGATCGCTTGGCGTTGCGTAGAGACGTCGCTTCATACGTGTCTTCTACCGCATTTATCACGTTATTATTCTGAAGAGCTGTTTAACCTGATTCCTGCCGCCTAATTCCACATTCGCACGACACGCCACAAGTTAGGATATCATCCTCACCATCTGGATGTGTGGCGGTCCTCCACAGTGCGGTTTTCAAGGAGCTTTCTTCCACGTACTACAAAGCTGTGGAATGAGCTTCCTTGTGCGGTGTTTCCGGGACGATACGACATGGGTACCTTCAAAAAAGGGCGCGTACACCTTCCTTAAGGGCGGGCAACGTTCCTGTGATTCCACTGGTGTTGCAAGAGATTGTGGGCGGCGGTGATCACTTAACAACAGGTGACTCGTACGCTCGTTTGTCCTCCTATTCCATAAAAAAAGGGGATGTAAATACTACGCAAAAAGAGGCGGGACTGCCCAAGTAAAAATTTAAATTTAGTTTAGTATGGAACGTGCAATGATTAGACATAAATTTGAAATGGTAGTATTTACAGTATGGCTATTGGCGGCGAAGTATAATCCGGCTAAATTTGAAAGGGAACAGTTGCTTAAAACGTAGGCGATTTCGGCTATCTCCGTTTTTTATAAGATTATATCCGTCATCTGTCAATCTATCACGTCATCTGTCAATCTATCAATGACTGCACGTTTCATACAATCGAACGAATCGCTTTTTACTTTAGAGAGTTTCACTAGCCTGGTCACTACTTCGTGCATGTTGTGACCTGTTCGTCACTGTCAGTATTAATCACTATCATGTCATTCACTTACCATCAAAACACACAAACAGGCGTTTGTTTATTCGAATGAATCCGTCAGAACACATTCACGTCAGATCTCGCATCCATAGTGACCGTAGCCTTAGATCACAGATGCACTACATACAGACAGCTGGCGTATTTCCAACGTATACACACATATTGGCATGAAACGTCCAAGTGCGTTTAATCAATGAGCTGAAAATTGAACGCGTCGCTTTGTATCAACATTGTTTATGGATACATTTACTGAATTACATTCTTTCATCTAAATAGATCAAAGTCGTTACAACATATAAAAGTATACGCGTATGTATAGTATGTTATAGTTTTATATTTGCGTTTGCAAAATGATTGTATTTATTTTCAACGCCGTTCAAATATAGGTCAAGCGCGAGGCACATTTATACCTATTCGTATCATTTCAGAAGATTTTATTATAATAATATTATGTACTTTTTGTGTACTTTTGTAATTTAATTTTTAAATATCATTGTGACTATTTTAGCCATATCTTTAATTTCTAATTTATAGGGTAGGGTTAGACACTTACGTATAAAGTAATACTGTCAATATGTTACGGTTATGAGATAATTATCATCACCATCAGTGTAGCTGAAAGACGTCCACTGCTGGACAAGGCCTCCTCCAAAGATCTTCATGACAATCGGTCCTGCGCAATCACCCAACCTATTCCGGTGATCTTGACCAGATAATTGTCCAATTTAGTGGGGGGCCTGCCAACTCTGCGTCTTCTAGTAAGTGGTTGCCGTTCCAGGACTTTGCTACCCCGACGACCAACTGGCCTTCGAGCTATGTGCCCTGTCCACTGCTATTTCAGTTTCGCAATCATTCGGGCTAGGTCGGTGTCTTTGATTCTCCTAACGGATCTCCTCACTTCTCCGTAAGAGAACCGTTTATGAGATGCAGCTTGCTGATAGATAGAGAAGGATGTACGGTGGGACCAGTTTTAGTAAAACGTTCTTGTTACCCATTAGTATATATTACCATAGTTAACACTAGAGTCCCAAGTCCGTAAGAAGGTGCTTGTAAATTGAGGTCATAAGGAGCACAGCGACTTAAGTACAATTATTAATAATACAATGATTTCTAACAGTAAAAATATTATTAGAAATTACACTAAATACTTGTAAATCATTAATATGTTAAATACACTGTAGAAATGTACTCGGGCCACTATTATTCTCTAGGCCTAAATTTTTGTACTTTTTATGTTACCTTCATGTTTTTATATTTACCATAGAACCTCATTTAAAGACTGATTTTTTTTTAATTTGTGTACTTTTACATTCCCCATCATGAAGTAATTCAGATCTGATGAATTAGACCTATTGATGTTTGAGGGAAAATTTCTTCGCATACGAGTATTATGTAAAAACTCAAGATATTTATTTTTATAATTTATTAAGATTTAACAGTAGTATACAGTGTATTATAGGCTACTTTTTTTGATGAGTTTTTGCCATCTTGTAGCATGATTCTAGTGCCGTAGATGTATGTGAATTCTGATCAAAAAATCGCGACAAGTACTTTTGCCAGTCCTCTCTTGTTAACCTTACATTGCCTAAATAATTCTGAAGGACACAAAACAGATGGATAGGGAGATAGATTAGGATCTCTCAGCCAAACCATCTTAATTTTGCTGAGTAGCTAAAGATGTGTGTAGTCTTGCGTTATCAAGAATTTTTTTTTCCTTCTACTAATCAATTTCGGCCGCTTTCTCTGAACTTCTTTCTTTGATCTTATCAGTTTCTGGCAGTATAGATTCAAATCAATGGTTCTGTCTGCCGTTTCCCTAGCACTTCCAATCCCACCAATATCGTCTTATTGTGTTTTAACCCGATTTTTGACACGGTCTGTGAAGCCTAACTGACCTTTGACCACGACCTTCGGAAGTTTTTGTCGTACGTGATCCATTTTTCATCGCTGGTTACTAAACTTTTTATAAACGGTCCGTTTTCATTACTGCCGCATGAAGCTACCTATTGATAGGGTTTAATTCGGTACTTGCCCGCTTGGGTTGTTTGGTTCTTGGCGAAGCTATCCCGCTCCAAGTCACGCGTGGCGAGTGTAGGTACCTGTTATTACATTTGGTAGGTATAACAATAGGTAGAACATACAAATAATAGTATTTTGTTAATATTAAAGGTATAAGATTTGCATAAGAGGTGTATTAAATTAAATATCTAGTAAGTTATTTTATACTTTTGAGTTTTTGAAGTTGTTTTTTATAAACGTATTTTTTTTCCTTTTTAGTGTCATTAATCAGGTAAACTATAAGATTTCGTTGCTTTTGATGGTCATTTATTATATAGTAATGTTTTAAGTAGCTATGGGTAGGTCTACCAAAGGTTCCGCGTGCCTTAAACAATATAGATCCCCTATTTCACGTTCTTGTGAGACACTGAAATATCGTGAAGAACGTTTGTTAGCTATGAATAACAGGTAGCCTAAGACCTACTTGTTGGCAAACGGGTTTATAATAATAATAATATAAAATCAAACTAAATGAAAACTACTGTGCCAAACTATGTTAAAGTTTTACGGGACAAAAAAGAAAACTTTTAAACTTAAGAAGAATCACGAAAATCGGATCATAAATCTCAGAGTAATCGGTGTACACACATAAAAAATACCGATTAAATTGAGAACCTTCTTTTTTTGAAGTCGGTTAAAAAGAATTTATTCCAAGTAACAAGACCTATTTGTAGAAATTAATATTAACTGAAACTCATATGGTGTATTTTTAAAGTAAGCATTATCAAAACGACATTAGCGTTTGAATGGAATTCAATGAGATACGTCGGTATAGTTAGTTTACCGGGTTAGTACCTACGCTAAAGTGCTTATACTTTGCTTTGGTGGAATCCATTATTGATTGTGCGCTTAATAGCTATGAGCTTACTTTTAAAACATATATCGATAGACTCAATTGCGATTTTTAAAATTTATCGTCACCAAAAAAGTTCAAAATAATTGTAGAAATGATTATAGAAAATTATTTAAAATATATAAAGTATTGCCAGTAAGCTTAAAACATAAGTACTCATTTGCCATTAACAATCAAGAACATAACCCATTTATGCACAACCACGATACTCGGTTGATGGCCGCTGGTAAGTTCGAGGC
This sequence comes from Leptidea sinapis, assembly GCF_905404315.1. NCBI lineage: Eukaryota > Metazoa > Arthropoda > Insecta > Lepidoptera > Pieridae > Leptidea > Leptidea sinapis. Next base: position 26,834,873 of record NC_066265.1, read on the forward strand.
GAGGTATCTAAAATCAATTACTACTGCGGTGATAGAACTTTGAAAAAACGCCTACCGTATCTATTAAAAAGCTTGTCTGAGGACATCCGACTAGAATTCAGTAAAAGAATATTTAAAACTAAACTTAAGAAATATTTATTGCCAATAGTGCCTTAAAGTTAAAATTAGATTTTTTATCATATTCTTATCAATATTTGTTAATTACACTTGTATAAAATCAATGTTCTTATAAGCATTAATGTATAACAAGAGACTTGATCCTGCAGACAAACTGTCCAAACAGTTTTGCGGGACTATGTTAATTAAAGATTCTTTCTGTAAATGGTTAAAAGTATAAATAAAAATAATAGTAAGTATATCGCAAGCGTCTGTGTCTTTTTATTTTGTGAGGATATAGCGAGTCTAGGAATCGATTACCAATTACCATTGAATACATTAACTTTGTATCGGTGACATTATAAGCTGTCTACGAAAACCGTAGTTTCTTTGTGTGAAAATATTATACGGGCTTACTTTGTTGAAAGTTAATCTTATATAAGCGTTTAATATGTTTAATTTAAATCTGACTATCGAATAATATTTTATTTGACAGCAGATTTTCATTTTTAATTTCAAAAACAGAAGTGGCTCAAACTACTGATCATTTACGGCCGTTTTCAATAACGTATCTCTAAAAATACTATCTACAGATAGAGATAAATTACTACCTTCTGCTGTCAGTAATTAGCTATAAATAATTCAATAAGAAGAAAATTCAATAGAGAAGTATAATTTTAAAAAATGTAGTTATGATAAAATTATAGATTACCTAAACAATCTTAATTGGCATAATCTTTTTGAATCATGTGACACGGTAGATTGCGCATTAAAATGTTTTTATGATGAAATTTATACATGCATCAGCCTGATGGTACCTAAATAAAAAATAAATAAGAACAATCACTATCCCATTTGGTACAATAATACACTCAATAAAATTATCAGAGAAAAATCTAAAATGCATGCTAAATGGAAAAGATTTAACAATCCACTAGACTATATTGAGTTTTCTTTACTTCGAGCTAGATCGAAAAATTTAGAATGTGAACTTTATAACAAATTTATAACTAAAATTCAAAAAGATATTAAAACTTATCCTAAAAACATGTGGCGTTACGTGAAACTCATGAGACGAAAATCTAATTACCCGAAGACATTATCATTGAACACCCAAGTCTTTAACAACGGCCCGGATATATGTAATGGTTTTAATACTTTTTTTAAAAGTGTTTTTGTCGAACCCGCCTCAAACTATAACCTTGACAGTCTTCAATTACCCAAATGTAATGACGCATATGCAATTGGTAAGGCTGGCGTCTGTAAAAATAAATTATTACGATTACTCAAAACGATTAATATTAATAAATCCAGCGGACCCGATAATATACCTCCTATCTTTATTCATAATTGTGCCAGAGCGTTAGTTAAACCTCTCAAATATATTTATGACAGATCTTTATCAGAGGGCATATTTCCATCTAAATGGAAAGAGGCTAATGTCATACCTATTCATAAAAAAAATTCGAAATCCAAAATTGATAATTATAGACCTATCTCAATGCTTAATACATTAGTAAAATATTTGAAAAACTTGTCTACGATCAAATTTATCCCACAGTTATGAATGGAGTAAGTCATTCACAGCACGGTTTTCTTAAACATAAGTCAACCCTGACGAACTTAGCTGAATTTATACAGTTTGTCCTTAAAAATATGGAAAATGGTGGTCAAGTTGATGTGGTTTACACTGATTTCGAAAAAGCCTTCGATCGCGTAGACCACATCATCTTGCTAGCCAAATTAGAAAGTCTAGGTATACATGGGGATCTGTTAAGATGGATTAAATCATACCTGTCTAATCGATCTCAGGCAGTGATAGTAGGTGGGTACAGATCGGATTTTGTGAAAATTCCATCAGGTATTCCACAGGGATCTCACCTGGGACCATTGCTTTACAACGCATATATTTATGATATATACAGATATTTTAAACAATGCAACCATCTTTTATACGCAGATGATAAAAAAATATTTTACAAAGTACACAATCATAATGACTATATTGAATTACAAATTACTCTTAATAATCTATCTGAGTATTATAAAAACAATTTTATTTCAGTTAATGCACCTAAATGTCAACAGATATCGTTTAGTCGTAAGGTTAATAAGATACAATTTACATACTCGCTAAATGGAATTCCTATTAATAAAGTAGGTATTGTTAGGGATTTAGGTGTTATTTTTGACAGCAAGCTAACTATGTCTGAGCATATTGATTACGTTGCGAATAAAGCGTTCAAGAGCTTAGGTTTTGTGATACGTACCTGCAAACCTTTTAATGACCTTGCATGTATTAAATCTGTTTACTATGCATACGTGCGTAGTGTCTTAGAGTACGCAAGTTGTATCTGGTCGCCCCATTATATAACATATATTGAAAAACTTGAAAAGATTCAAGCTAAATTTATAAGGCACCTTAACTTTCGTCATAAAATTTTTTCCAACTACAAAGATGGCTGCATGCATCATAATATAATTTCACTAGTAGACAGACGAACGTTATTAGATACAATGTTCTTATTTAATATAAGAACTAATCTTCTGGACTCCCCAACATTACTTGCTAGTATTAACTTCAATGTACCACTAAAACGAACGAGAAATACGCCTCTTTTTTCATTATCATTTTACACTACGAACTATGGTAAAAATTCTCCCATTAACAGAATTTGTAAGCATTACAACGAAGTTTTTTCGAATGTCGACATTCATAATCGCAGTAAAAATAGCTTCAAAACAGAAATTATTAAAATATTAATGAATACACTAGATACAAAAAATGTTACTGGAGCAATATAAAACAAACAAATAGGTACATTAACACACGCACATATACACAAACACAAACTACACGCACACATACACATCCAAACATAAAATAAACACTATAATCGATTATAACATAATATAATAATAGATATAAATATTAAATTCGCATTCATACGCATAATATTATTCTTTTAATGTTTAAACTATACATATTATTATGTTAAAGTAAATTAAGTTGAAATTCATTTCTATTATATGTACACTAATTCTTAAGACTAATTTGTAATATTTATGCTGTTGGTCTTTTCAATAAATAAATAAAAAATAAATAAATAAATAAATAATCTGAAGCTGTCCCAATATACCCGATAAGTCATTCTTATCGCCTTATATTGGCACGCGTGAATTTAAATTTCCATACAAATTTCTATCGCTGATAAGTTATACGTCCTCATATTGACAGACAGCATGTACTGACTCACCTTGAGTTACCGTCGATAAGTTTATTGGGACAGAAAAGTCAACGATACGCAATTATTTTTATACTTTTTAGTACATATTATATCTATTGTTTTGGAATAGTGTTTTTGAAGTCGATTGTTTTTTGTTAAATTTTTTTTTTCAAGAATCCTGAGTAGCTCTACGTTGTACTGGGCAGGAGTATAAATTCTCATCAGGTGAACGTCGTGCTCGTCGCGTCCCTTATTGTCATAAAAAATTCTAACATATCTGGGTCACCTTATACGTTATGACAGATACGACGCTTATCAAATTCTTATAATGGGTGAAAGAAGGGTAAGTGATGCACGTTTGGGAAGGAACCAATATCAACAAAAGGGGAAAATCTGTAAAGCTTGCCAGAAAACAGGGTGGAATTTGCTGAGATAACGGCTGACCTCCAGTGGTACATAATGAAACCATCGGCAAACGAACGGCAGATTTCTATATTGAATTGCGAACTCACTTAACACTAAGTTTGCGATCTGCGATTAATAATTTAATCCTTTTCCTATTTTAAACATTACAAAAACAATTAATATAACATTTTCGTTATCTCTTTTTTTAAATCTACCTATGAGATGACGTATTAGCAATTTTAATCAGTATTTGTATATTATTATGTGTCAAATAATAATTTTCTACTCTCCGTGGATTTAAAAATGAAATTGTCATGAAGTAAATTGAAATGAAGGAACAGGATCGATGGACAAACAAAATATGGACTATAAATTATATTTATTTATGTAGGCGTTACTTTGCGGAAATCCATAATTATACAAATGATTTGGGTTTTCCTTTAGTGTTAATTCCGCCAATATTTGTCATTAAACAATTCGACACGTGTTTCGCCTCTACACGAGGCATCCTCAGGACGTGTTGTCTCGCCAAAATTTGGCACGAGACTGAATCATGTGAGCCGAAAGCCGCTCTTTTATACCCTCGTCCCATGAAATGACGCGCTGTGATTAGTCGGCTGTTGTGACGTATTACCCCCGGAAGAGATACGCAACAAAGGTGATGGGACTAAAGTTGTTTGTTCATCCAACATAACATTTTACATTGTTTATATAATATTTACATTACATTACACCTACATTAAATATTTCATTGAACATAGTAAGCGGCCGTAAGTCTGACATAAATATGTAAAGCTCTTCCACTCTAGAATTCCAATAATTCAAAGAAACTGAAACTGATAGTTTGCTGTCAAAGAGATTATAATTTTACTCTGATTTACAAGCGCTACGCTGGTGTCAAATAAGTGATTTATTAATTTTGTATGACTTAACATTGAGTTAATTATATCTACAGCTTTAAAAGTCTTAATTATATATTATATTCAGCTTATTTTTGTCTTTTTAATAATTACTGAATAAATATTTATTTTTAAATACAAAATGCAATCATTCTTGACTGTTGCTTCTCAATATATTCTTGATAATGTAATGTATGTTCATAGGCACATAAGTGAATTTGCCAGAAATTGTCATAAGCATAATGTTAGCACCAGGAACACACATAAACTGATGATGCAAACTACTCGGCTAAGTCGAGTTAGTAAGTCTCTTGTGGGGCGATGTATATGCTCATACAACAGGATCCCAGAAAATGTTCAAAACAAAAGTTTTACGTTACCTATTCAAAATAATTGTTAAAAAACGTTTGTGTGGTAAAGGTTACTATAAAATAAATGACTTTCTTAATGATACCACAGATTGGGAATGGAGTGACCGCCCTCAGGCTATTAAAGAATAAGTTTAATTGTACAATATTAGTTTGTAAACATATTTATTTGATGAAAAAAAAGCCCGCTGAGTTTGTTGCGCCTATTCTTCTCAGGTCTGAGGCATTCATTTTGGAATGGGTGGTAGTATTTTGACTTGCAATAAGTCATGTCACATCCTATTTTGAATAAAAATATTTGAATTTGAATTGGTTTTTATAATGGGAAGGCTAGATTTATTTCTAATACTGTATGTGCTTCGCGATACAACCTTCAATAATACTAGGTTTTCAGAATTGAAAGGGGGCTGATAGAATTCTTATTTGATAGTTAATTTAGTGAAATTTAAATAGTATTAAATTCCTGGTGATGGACCTGGCTGTGGTCCTAAAAATTGTGGTGTTTCTGATTGGGGCTAAAGACTATATTAATAAAATTATTGTATTTCCTTTGGTCATTTATACGTGTGCAAATTAAAAGTAATTTAGACCTGCATACACAGACACAGACGATGCTTATAATAATAAATATTTATATTATAAAGATATATTTTTAAGATAGCTCATTTATTCATATAAATTTTCTAACTTTCTATAATATCTTCGTTTACTTATTTGGGCAACACATTCCTATAATTTCCAGCGGGAAATCCGCAATAATTTGTACAAACAAATTCCTACACAAATTAAATTTGTCACCAAAATTTATGAACGATGCGGGACTCGAACCCGCAACCTCTCGGGTTCCGTCCGAGCACTCTTTCCTTATATTCGCTTTTCTTTATAATTAATTCTATATAATTATTATTAATCCCAGACTTATAAGTATACTTATATTATTAGTATACAAATTCCTATTAAAATTTTTAAATAATAAAATAAGATATAAATGATTTGAGTTTTCTTTAGTGTTAATTCCGCCAATATTTGTCTTTAAACAATTCGACACGTGTTACGCCTTTACACGAGGCATCCTCAGGACGTGTTGTCTCATGCCAGATTTTGGCGAGACAACACAAAGAAAACTCAAATCATTTATATGTATAATAATGGATTTCCGCAAAGTAACGCCAACTTCAATAAATTTTAATAAAATAAGAAACAAAATTCGAAGAAGGAAAACGAAAATTCAAAAACGAAGCAGATTAAACTATCTAAACTTAGATACAGACAATTTTCCATTGTTACGACCTACGTTACCCTTCGACTTAAACGTTTATAGCCTTTGTGAGGCTTGGTTGGTTTTCATATCCGGGATGGAATATTATATTGTACGTTATAAGCCTATAAGCCTTTAGAATCTACTTATTGGTTGTTGTTTCTATAAAATATGACTTAAATACATTTTAAATTCAAGTATAAGGCTCGTACAAGGTGTACGCGCTTTATACATGCAGGGCATACACCTTAAGGGCTCCTATGATTCCTCTGGTGTTGCAAGAGAGGTGATCATTTAACACCAGGTGACCCGTACTCTCGTTTGTCCTCATTTTCCCATGAAAAAGATAAAAAAAAATCTGTTGTGAATTTCTTGAGAGATACTTAAAAAATAAATGTAAAAATAACAACACAAATAAAATTTTAAAACAAAATTTTATGAACGATGCGGGACACGAACCAGCTACCTCTCTGGTTCCGTGCGTAATAAGAAAATTTAGTATTTAAATTTTAATTGTTTTATTAATACCAGAAGTGAGGGTTATCACTTTAAAACATAACAAATTATTTATAATAAAGTCTGTTTGAGGCTTTCACTTTTATATAAATGAGAAAACAAAACTTTATTTTATGAAAATAAGGTACGAGACGAGCAGGACGTTCAGCTGATGGTAGTTGATACGACCTGCCCATTACAATGCAGTGCCACTCAAGATTCTTGAAAAACCCCAAAAATTCTAAATTCTGAGCGGCACAACAACTGCGTTTGTCACCTTGAGACGTAAGATGTTAAGTCTCATTTGCCAAGAAATTTCACTAGCTACGTCCCTTCAGACCAAAACACATTAATGCTTACACATTACTGCTTCACGGCAGAAATAGGCGCCGCTGTGGTACCCATAATTTAGCCGGCATCCTGTGCAAAGGAGCCTCCCTCTGTGCTCTATTGCAAGTACGTAGACACGAATTGACTGACGATGGTGTTTACAATGGGGCCAAATTATAGGGACTAACTATGTATATGTTTAAGTGTAATCGTTACCTTTAGCTAATGATAACATCTACGGTACGCAGACGTGAGAAAGCTCATGGTCTCTCAGAGGGCAATGGAGAGGGCTAGCCGGAGTTTCCCTGCGAAATTGAATCAGAAATGAGGAGATACGTAGGAGAACCAAAGTTACCGACATAGCCCAAATGATTGCGAAACTGAAGTGGCAGTGGGCAGGGCACATAGTTCGACGGACAGATGGCCCGTTGGGGCATTAAAGTCCTCGAAAATCGGCGACCACGTACTGAACGACGCAGTGTTGGTAGGCCCCGCAAAAGACGGACCGACGATCTGGTCAAGATCGCCGGAATACGTTGGATAAGAGCACCGCAGGACCGATCGTCGTGGAAATCTTTTGAGGAGGCCTTTGTCAAGCAGTGGTCGTCTTCCGGCTGACGATGAATGATAAGATCTTATTTCATCTAAATCCTTAGAAAATTTCTTATAATTGACACAGGATTTATTCCGCAAATTCAAACTGGGGTCTGGTTTTAAGAATGCAAATAAATAAGTGAAATATAAATAAAACCATCATAAATTGTTAGGAAGCTCTTTTGATCAATATCCGAGCTGTAAATATGTCAATTAACCTATTGAGAAGTCTGCGCGCCACGCCGTAACGGTTTGAGTTGATTCTATAAATGTTAAATGTTAACCTATTTTAATGAACACTCCAGTTATTCCAGTTCCTCTTTTAAAGTTAAAACCGTTATGTTATTTTTATAAATTTTAATAATGATGTATTAAATAAGTTTGAGTTTTTTTTTTATGAGAATAAGGGACCAGACGAGCAGGACGTTCGCTGATGGTAATTGATACGCCCTGCCCATTACAATGCAGTGCAATGAGGATTCTAGAAACCCCCAAAAATTCTGAGCGGCACTACAACTGCGCTTGTCACCTTGAGACAAGATGTTGAGTCTCATTTGCCCAGTAATTTCACGAGCTACGGCGCCCTTCAGACCGAAACACAATAATGCTTACACATTACTGCTTCACGGCAGAAATAGGCGCCGCTGTGGTACCCATAATTTAGCCGGCATCCTGTGCAATGGAGCCTCCCACTGGTAATATAGTAAGTGGTATAATGAACCTAGAAAAAGAAATGAAATTAAGAGACCTTGGTTTTTAAAGAATACATAATATGGCACGTCTGCCAGTTGTCTCTAAATCAAATCAAATTAAAGTCACTTTATTCTTTTAACTCGATGAAAGGATACTTATGAATGTCGAAAGTAATATAAGTAATACCTTTTATCTAAAAGTAGTGACGCGAAACTAATAATTGCCTTTTGCAACTTAATATTTTTCCATATTTTTTTAGAATTGCAATTTATGTAAAGTGATGCAACAAAAATACTCGAACGTCAATTCTCAAAGACTTTTAAACGTAAGTTAAATCCACATTCACTGTAAATAAATAACAGTTATAAAGATATATATAATGAGTATATTAAATAACACTATAAGAGGAGAAGAATGTGTGCTAAAGAGATGGAAAGAGTATTTTGAAAGTTTGTTTGAAAGAGAGGAAGTGCATGAACAACATCCGGCAGCTTCTATTGAAACTAATATAAATGTTGATGAAAGTGAGATAAGCATGGATGAAATAGTGAAAGCATTGAAAAGTATGAGATTAGGTAAAGCTGCAGGGTATGACAGGATTACCGTCGAGATGCTGAGGGCTGGTCAGGGCATAGTGGCTAGCCAGCTGTACCGCCTCTTCAATTTGTGCTGGCGAAATGGGCAAGTACCAGGAGACTGGTGCAAAGCTGTAATCGTGCCATTGTATAAGGGAAATGGGTCACGACAAGACTGCAGAAATTACCGCGGTATAAGCCTTCTCAGCGTCGTCGGTAAATTGTATGCAAAAGTGTTGATTGAAAGAGTTGTGAATGAAACAGACGAAAAAGTATGGGATGCACAAGCGGGATTTAGAAAGGGAATGGGATGTACGGATCAGGTCTTTTCCTTGCGGTGCATAGCCGAAAAGTTTTTGGCTAAAAACAAAAAGGTCTATTGCGCGTTCGTGGATCTAGAAAAGGCCTATGATAGAGTGGCGAGGAATGAATTGTGGTCAGCATTGTCCACGAGCGGTGTGAGCAGTGTCCTCATACGAGCATTGCAATCTCTTTATAGAGATTCTAGTGCTTGTGTAAGGATAAACGGGGCATACACTGAATGGTTTAATATCGAAAAAGGTGTTAGACAGGGATGTGTAGCGTCACCGTGGCTGTTTAATCTGTTCATGAACAATTGCTTGACAGGTTTAAAAGAGAATGACAGTGGTTTGAGAATGAATGAGTTACTTGTCAAATGTTTTCTCTATGCTGATGACCAAGTATTACTTGCATCTTCAGCCGAGGAGTTGCAAGAGATGGTAACTGCTATGAATGGAGCTTTTGGTAGAAAGGGAATGAAGATGAATGTAAAGAAGACGAAAGTGATGGTGCTTGAAAGAGATGAGGTAGTGACAGACTGCAATATCGTGATTGGAGATGAAAAAATTGAACAGGTGAATGAGTTTGTGTATCTGGGTTCTAAATTTACAAGAGATGGAAAGTATGAGAGTGATATTGAAAGAAGAGTGAATGCAGGAAACATGGTGAATGGAGCTTTACACTCCTTTATTAATAGTCAGAAGGTGTCTAATAAGGCTCGCTTGGCTGTGCATGAGGGGGTGTTGGTTCCAACACTCATGTACGGAAGTGAAAGTTGGGTATGGCAGAAGAAACATGAAAGCAGAATAAATGCAGTTGAGATGAGAGCGTTGAGAAGTATGATAGGAGTTACACTGAGTGACAGGATAAGAAATAATGAGATAAGAAAACGTTGTGGTCTGAAAGAAGATGCTGTGACAAAAATTGAGAAAGGTATGCTGAGATGGTTTGGACATTTTGAGAGAATGAATGAAGAACGATTGACGAAGAAAGTGTATAAGGCCAGTGTGAATGAAACTGTTGGAAGGGGTAGACCTAGGCGGACGTTTCAAGATCAAATCAGGGACGTCTTGAAAAAAGGCCAGGTCAAGAGTACCCTAAACCGGAGAGCATGTATGAAAGGAATAATGAAAGTGGACGAAGCGAAAGAAGTATGTAAGGATCGTAGCAAGTGGAAAGAAGTGGTCTCTGCCTACCCCTACGGGAAAGAGGCGTGATTTTATGTATGTATGTATTAAATAACTTTAACCACAAACAGTGCCTGTTCGCGAGCATGACGTATGGACCAGCCATCGCCGGAAGGGAGTGACCCACTCTATCTGTTCATTGAATAAATAAATTAGATAAACAAATTTATTAAATAATCGTGATTAACAACAACTTGTAAATTTATTACAAATTAAGGGCCACTATTTAATTAACTTAAACATTTTTGTGGGGAATTAATATATATGACGAGGCAAGGCTGGTCACTTCAATGTAATATAACAAGAGGCGTACGTTACAAGATTTGAAAGATGCCATTGAGTGTCAAGATGCCACGCACACAAGCATCTAATAGTTGCCGTAATAAAAAAGCTATTGTTCTAGTGCCGTATCTAGTTGGAGCGCAGTGGAGCCAAATCCTAAATCTTAGGCTCAATTATTGTATTTTTGATGTTACCGTAAAATAAATAAATATTATATAGAATAAGCACAAGTTCCTTAACTATAAATCTTATAGGAGATTACAAGGGGACACTACGTTTAAACCTAAAAGAGCCCTTAATGAATTTGCGTTCAGTAATTTTGCTTGTGTAACTAAATAGTTGGGATTGAGTAAAATTGTTTGCAAACAAAACTTAGTGCTATATCTGTTTAATCTTTATCTTTGAAGAGATACCTAGTTTGAAACTATGATTGGGTTTGCCGAGTTTTGAGATGTTTGTTGTGTCCACGACCAAGAATAAGACGCATTAAAACTATTCAAGTTTACTAAAGTCATAGATGAATTATACATATAGATAGACTGTGACAGCTGTAAAAACGTCGAAATAACTGTTAACCTCTATTTGAGGGAGACGTGGACCACATATTCTTCAGTTGTCTTTTATTGCATTGTTCCCTATACAATTATATACCTCCTGAAATTCCCCGTCCTACTTAGTTTAAGTATCTCCTTTCCCGGGTGTTTACTCCATTTTTAAAGTTATTTTCTAATTTTACTAACGGTGTATTTGTATCAGATTAAACATAAAATAATAAATCTGTTGTATAATATAAACACTGATTATTACCATTAAAACTGGAATGCACTTCAACACCGTACCTTTACTCATTACTTAGTAGCCTACCTCAACCTGACATTGGCTCAGTTGTGGTGACCTTTCCAGAAAAGCCACAATATAAAGAATAGAATAGAACCTCTATTTTGAGCAATACATGCACACTTACACTAATTGCATTGCACATACAAATCACGAGTGTAAGACGTAGATTGTCACGCACATTAAAGTAATAAACATGGCCTGTTGTCATCGGCTGTCTAGCAGCAAAGAGGCTCTATATTGATGAATAAATTATCTAAAATTAAAGTAATTATTTATTATTATATACTGTTACATAAATTCAAAATAAATACTAGAAATCTCATGGATCGCATGTAATTTTTCTGTACTGAGGACAGCAGTTATAGAGTTATACCAAATGCAAGTTGAAGCAGATTTATTATGTCTGGGTGTTTGTAGTTACACTATGCTACTTTATAATAATATGAAATCTGTTTATATCAAATTCACAAATAAATATATTATTATTGTGTGTTTATCAATTCATATTTTATGTATAGCGAAACCTCATAAGCCTTATTAGATATATATATAAGTTTTGTATCACGTTGTTTGTCCGCGATGAACTCCTAAACTGCTGAACCGATTTTAATCAAATTTTGCACAATGTGTGCAGTTTGATCAGACTATAAAGATTAATTTCATATTTCTTTTCTGAATGAATAATTCTATGAGATAAATTTTTGTAGCAGTTTAACAGTTCTACTGTGGCATTAATAATATTTTTATAAAAATTAAACTTCTAAAAATTTCGTAATCAACAAATATATTAAAAATTTTGATATTATGTTTTGTACCTATATGATATGCTTTCTATGAGTGAAGCGAAGCGCACGAAGGTAGCTTGTATATATAAATATATAACTAGAATATATAGTATCTTTAGTTACAAATTAACTATTTGCGCACAGAATGTAACAATGAATTACTTTTGCTTTTGGTGACTAGATTGTTATGTGACTATAAACCATATTTAAAGAGTCCTACTGAAATACCATCAAACTGGTTATGAAGCGGTGCATGTCACCTTAAGGTAGACATTCGAATTCCTTAATCCTAACTGTCTCCCCTCCCTTTCGCACACCTCGTCTCACACACTCTTTCTCTTTCCATTTTAGCTTTCTTTAGTCATTTAAAATTAGTGACACTCAAAAATAATATAATAGGTATATTTCCTTACCATACCATTTTTGTTTTTGCACCATATATACATCACTAATAAAAATAGTAACTTAGGCTAGATTTCGAAATTGAATATTAATAATTATTAATTCCTTGGAAAATTCGCATGAAATTGTAAACAAATTCCTGCTCAATTGTTAGATTGCCTCTATTGTTAATTGCCAATATTGCTGGCTGTTGTGTAAACACAAAGTAAAACTAAATAAATATGTAAAACTAAACATAACACTACAGTTTGAATGAAAACTCGAATGTATTTTACAGCAAAAAATTTGGATTACTGTAAACAACAAGGATTTCGAATAACTCCAATATTTGTTTATTTTTAAATCGATGAAGTTTATAATTCAGACAGAAACAGATCATTTCGTACATATTCTAATCTCGAGTTTAAGATCCTACCTACACGAGGCTACGAAAAATCTTCGCTACTAATTTGTCTATTTAATTCTCGAATAACTTGTAGCGCGTGGTTCTGTGTATGTAACAACAACAAGGCTACGCGGATAGCAAGTGTCTACAAAATGTCTGACACAATAAGTGATAATAAAACTATGATTTAGGCCTTTAGGAATATACTTTACCGAAATCAAAGATATCGTTATAACCAATTGGGCTACCCAATTTTTCAAATACGTTAACATTGTTATTAATAAAACAATTATAATAATCTCGGAAACAAATTTAGTATTTAATATATTATCCGCCATCTTTGAAATCGCATTAACGTTTGTAGCACCCGAATGATTTCGGTAACGAATTTCCAAAAGTGACGCATGGCTAAATATTCCATATGAAATTATATTTTTTTGTTGCTAACAAAAAAAATGGTAAGGTATCAAAGATTTGCGTACTCTTGTGTATGAAGGGCCTTAATGGGCTTAACCTTTACTCACAGTTAATCCCTCTTCAGAGCGGCCGTTAACTTTAATTAAAAACAAAAGCTGTTCTCGATTTTATCTATGAATCTACGATGAGATAAATTCAGTTTTAAGAACAAAACAAGCTGTAATGTTAATGGAAAATATGGAATGAAATCTTAGACATGGCTTAATAAACCTTAATTTAGATAATTGCTCGATATATTATGTTTTCTGTGGAAGTACTTAACAATTAGTTGTCAAATAGTCTCATGTTATGTATTACTAGCTGACCCAGCAAACGTTGTATTGCCGATATTAAAATCGCGATACAAAAGTAACTGTTGATCGTAGATGGGTGAAAATTTGAAGTTGTATGTATTTTTTAATGCTGATTCATAATCAAAGAAATTAAAAAAAAAATGTCACAAAAATAAAAAAAAATGGCGTGGACCACCGTTAACATTTAGGGGGATGAAAAATAGATGTTGTCCGATTATTAGACCTACCCAATATGCACTCAAAGTTTCATGAAAAATCGGTCAAGCCGTTTCGAAGGAGTTTAACTACAAACACCGCGACATGAAAATTTTATATATTAGATATAGGTTTCTGAAAGGTAACTTCTATTTGATAATCATGTCAATTAGCAGAACTTAAATTTACCGCGACAGGTGTATGCTAAACGCTCATTTGGGTTTTTGTAACGCTAAATATATCATGATTTTATTTTAATATCAAATATTTGTTAAGTAATTAGTGATTTTTTGTTGAATTGAGAAAGAGAGCGAGTAAAAGTAGAGGAAGTGGTTATCTCCAGATGAAGGTCTTGCTTGTTTCCTCGCATTTTCTTATAAAAAACACAAATGCAGCATAAAAGGTACCTATAATAGTAGGTAATAATTATATTATCAGTATGCACTTTTCTGAACTTAGATCTAATGCAATCCAATTTTAACGTCAAACAATTTTAACGTAAAAATTTCATTTGGATACGATTATCGGGCTGACTTTTTAACTATTTCCTGATACATTAACAGCTGAAGTATGCAAGAATTGAAAGAATTTCGTTATTTATTGTGAAAAACATTTTATGTGATACCAATTTTTTTATATTACTCCGCGGTGGCCTGGATTATATATATATGACTGGTCACATGGCCAAGATCTTCATGGTTGTCCATTATTGTGGGTGTTGATCACGACAGCAACAAAAGCACAGCCTTACAAAAACATACGGTATCATTATTAGCAATAAACGTAAAAATCGCAATAATAGGCACATTTCTCAATGCCTTAATGATTATGTAACAAGAACGTGGTGTCAACGGCATGCGCATGCGACACAACCGCCTCGCTCGATAGTTCTTCCCTGCCGATTTCACACGAGCTAAGATTAATGCCGAATACTATTGGTACTCGCTGTTAGTGCTCGAAATTCTTGAGTATGGCATTTTTTTATCTATATATATTAGGACGTTCAGCTGATGGTAATTGATATGCCCTGCCCATTATAATGCAGTACCGCTAAGGATTCTTGTGAAACCCAAAAATTCTGAGCAGCTCTACAATTGTGCTCGTCAGCTTGAGACATACGATGTTCAGTCTCATTTGCCCAGTAATTTCACTAGCTACGGCACCCTTGTAGCCGAAACACAATAATGCTTACACATTACTGCTTCACGGCAGAAATAGGCGCCGTTGTGGTATCCATAATCTAGCCGGCAGCCGTGCAAAGAAGCCACCCTCCTACATATATACGAGAAGGACCATTATTCAGTGATTTACACAACGAATGCACAGAGAATGGTTCGTTCGCTTGGCATTGTGTAGGGATGGCATTGTGTGCCTGCTACTGCAATTATCACGGGGAGTGTTCCGAAGAGATGGCTATCTATATTTCATAGATAACCAGTATTTGTTGCTCATTAATTGGTATTACACATAAATATAATGGATGTCTGTTCATTGTGTTGAAAAAACTTTATAATATAATTGGTAGGTACTACTGAATACATAAAGGAAACTAAGATATACTAACTACTTTCTGATCAAAAACATAGAAATGAAAATATAAAATGTTGTCTGTTTGTCTATTTATATAAATCACAGTAAGATAGATCTTTATCCGTAGATATTAAAAACGGTGTGTGGTTTTAAGACCATAGACAGGAGTGAAAACTTTATCTAGGGCTTAGGCGAGGTCTCACTTTGATGACTCGAGCCGACTGTAGCCAAACGTAATTTACATAACAGAGCGTGACGGCTCAGTCTCATTCAATTAAAACAATGTTTCTAAGCTCAATGCACTTTAAAAAGTTTTCAATCCAAAATACTTAGTACATAAAAATAATGTACTTATACAACGTTTCTCTCTTAATACAAAATATATTTTTATGTTAAATCTGTTACTGAATTCCACATCGTCGCCGAAATGAAAGGAAATCGTCAAGATAGCAAACGCGGAAAGTAATTAAATCATTTGCTTTGCATAATTCAACAATTCTAAGATAATTGAGATTGAATGTGCTTCTTCCTTTTACGTAGAGATATTGTATTAAATTCGCTTACACCAAACAATGAATAAGTAATTAATAATAAATGCTCTAAGTGTAAGAATCTATTGTAATTCCCTTACGTAATAGATCTTAATCGGGAAACCATTCGTATCGAAACACATCTCTAAGAGTTTCCTTATCTTATATACTTATACGTTTACATGCTCTCGCCTTTGGCCCTCGATTAGGAGACATTTTGATTGTATCTAAGTAAATCTTTCTTTGTTATTTTGACATTGTTATTGACTTTGTTAAACAGTTACATAATCCTATAGACTTATAAGACGTAATTTATTTACTTTGACTAATAAAAAAGAGATGATAAGAATAAATAATTCGACTAATAATAATGGCAATGGAGAGAGGTATGCTCGGAGTTTCCCTGCGAGATCGAATCAGAATTGAGGAGATCCGTAAGAGAACCAAAGTCACTGACATAGCCCAAATGATTGTGAAACTAAAGTGGCAGTGGGCATGGCACATAGCTCAATGGACAGATGGCCGTTGGGGCGGCAAAGTCCACAATTGGTGACCACGTACCGGAAGACGTAGTGTTGGTAGGCCCCCCACAAGATGGACCGACGATCTGGTCAAGATCGCCGGAATACGTTGGATGATTGCAGTGCAGGACTAATCGTTTTGGCGATCTTTGGGGGAGGCCTTTGTCCAGCAGTGGATGTCTTCCGGCTGAAATGATGATGATGAATAAAAAAGAAAAAATGATATATAAAACACTTTTTGAGTGATTTAGACGAGTGTAATTGTAACTGTGTTTTTACATGCACTGATGACAGAGATGTCCCCCTGAAAACGTGATCTGTAAAGTCAAGAAACGTCGGGTTACCTAAAACAAAAATAAAAATGTAACTTTTACGTAAAATCTAATGTAAAACACACTAAGGCGATTAATATCTATTATAAATTATTGAAATAAATCATTAAATTATTGTACGAAGGTGGCACTGAAAATATCGGGAATCAAGGTTGTGACACAACATTACTATTTAAAAAGTTATTTACTGCTTTTCGAAGTATTTGCCGCGTAATTTGACACATTTTTCCATACGATGGAACCAGTCATTGAAGCAACCATTCCATTCGGAAGTTGGGGTCTCCAAAATGACCGTTTTTGTAGGCGTCCACAGCTTCTTCAGATGATGAAAATCTCTGACGACGCAATTTATTCTTTACATTAGGGAAAGTATAGAAATAATTAGGGCTTAGGTCGGGGCTGTATGGCGGATGGTCTAATAATTCTATGTTTTCTTGCTCTAAAAACTCTTTTGTACTATGCGCGGTGTGAGAACTCGCATCGTCGTGATGGAGGATGATGCGGAGGATGCAATTCTCTTTACGGAGTTCAGAAACGACCTGTGGCAAACAAATGCTAGCATACCATTCTGCATTAACCGTTCTTTGTCCCTCAAGAGGAATGGTCGCAACATGGCTGGTTTTGGAGACAAACGTGGCCACCATTTTTTTTGCAACACTTCCAGAACGAACAATTTTTGTTGGCTTTAACTCATTTTCGAACACCCAAACTCGTGACTGGTTTTTTGTTTTGGGTTCGTACCCGTATATCCAGGATTCATCACCTGATACGAAATCAAATGTTGTATACAGCATTTGAGGATCCTGCGTGGAATCTTTCAAGAGTTCTGACGCACCAAGTAACGCGAGCCGCTTTTTGCTCTTCACAGAGCAAATGCGGTATCCATCGGGAAAACAACTTTTTTACAACATTGTTCATGCAAGATTATTTGTATTTGACTCATGCCAATGTCTAAAATTGCTGAATTTCGCGGTATATCACATGTCGATCTACCTCAATCAGCTTACGCACAGCATCAACGTTTTCTTTGGTGACTGCAGTTTTTGGACGACCTTGACGGGGATCATCACTGAGCTTGACACGTCCACGTTGAAATTTAGCAAACCAGAGATAAATTGTAGTTTTGGATGGGGCTTCATCACCAAATGCAGAAATCATCTAGTCCTCACACTGTTTTTGTGTTAAACCACTTCGAAAGTCATAATAAATTATCGCTCTAGAAATTTCTCGAGTCAATTCCATTTTCTCAACGGCTAAACAAGTTTGACAAGACCTTGTGACAAGACCGAGAATCTTTTTTTAAATAAACAAATGGTATTCGATTTTTAAAACCAAGGAGTTTTTAATTAAAAAGATTTTAATATGACAGGAACAGTGGAAACATTCCATTCCCGTTACTTTTAGTGCAGCCTATGTAAACAAGTCGTTATACTCCTCTTTTGATGAATACAAATTAAGTTATGCCTTAATTTTTTATGAACAAAGATCGATTTAGATTTAGTTTAGTGGGCGCTCGAATACGAGTATAACGGCCACCGCAGACTTTGCTTACTTTGTGATCTGACTTTTGTGTTGTATTTTATTGTAAATAAATTACAATTCTATTTTATTTTAAATATATAACAATTCTATTTTATTTTAAGGATTTTAATTTCAATTATTCCATTAGTTTAATCAATATAAACAATCGCCGTCATCGTATCTCAGATTAGTTGGAACAGATAGACAAGTATTTATCATTATATAAAAGAAGTCCACGAGGTTTCACGTACTGGTATAGTTATTAAGAACATAGTTTTAATACAACCTTAATGATAGCTGAAAGCTTAGAGACACAAAAGAAAAATAATATTGTTTTAAACAGTGCTCTGATATTACCAATATTTGAATATTAATCAAAAATTGTTTCAGAGGTTAATTGATGTTAAAACATTATGTGGATATTGGGGTTACAGACAGTTTTAACGATGCTTTTAATGATTCATTTTTCGTCACTGGCTTTTAAGGCCGTTCTACACTCTGGAACATATTGCGATATTCCTTTTCGTGGGGAAATGTTAAACTCGAGATGCCTTTTTTACGTAAAAGTGATGATTGTACCTGGAGAGATGCATTTATGCGGAGCATAAAGTATTGAATATGAAAAAAACATCCGCTAATTTTCTTGCACGCGTAATCTGGTTTGGGATTGAGTTATTTCACTTCCAGATGGAAGGAACATTCTGAGTTTAATTAAAGAATATTTTAAATAATAAAATAAATAAATATTATTCATAATTTTCAATTTCTCATTCAAAATAATTATTACGACTACCTTGCATATAGTTTCAAAGAAAGGAGAGTAAATTATCATCCTTAAAGCTTCCATAGTATGATATCGGTTAAAAACAATTCTTCGCAAATTATTCGAAATCAAGAAAACACAACGTTTGACTGTCGTGCATAGCTTCATCCAAATTGGCTACTCCAAGCTAGCGCGGGTACATTTCCACGACGTGTTTCGGGTAGCTAATCAAAGTTCCAAGTTACGTTTTCTTAACACCATGATCCTCTTCTGTTCTGTACTGGTGGCCTAATTATCGGTGTCTCTAACCTTAAGAGTAACACGTGATGTCTATTATGTGATCAACTCCACAATAAAATTATATATTTCCTATGCCATAATCTTGCACATAAATTATCATTACACAAAAGCAAAATAAATTAAAAATATTGTTATTGGGGGAGCTTTCTTATGAGACAAAAAAAAGTACGGCTTACCCAGTGCTATGCTTGCCTAATCGAACGTTTTAATCGCATGTAAAGCATTTCTAGTCTTTTAACCATTGCTTTCAACTTTTCACCAAAAGTCTATTAAAAAATTGGGAATCTTTTAAATTTTTCTTATGGCAGCTAGTGTGTTAAGGACAGTTGACTAAAATTATTCATAATAATAATAACGTCATTGCATATAGGATATAATAAGTACACAGTTAATTTAATCTATAAGTACTAGGAAGCGACCAGTCTAACTTAAGACAACACGTAGTCAAAACTCGGAACGAAGTTTTTTTTTAAATAATAAATAATTATGTCTGTATAGGTACATCATATGTATGTTAACCCAGTATCAAGAATTTTGCTAGCGAAGTCCTCCAACATTGTGTTAAGTGATCAACGCCGCCCACATTTTCTTGCAACACCGGAGGAATCACAGGAGAGTCGCTAGTTTTTAAGGAAGGAGTAAGCGTGTTTTTGAAGGTCATGCCGTATCGTCAAGGAAACACTGCACAAAGAACCTCATTCCACAGCTTTGTAGTTCGTTGAAGAAAGCTTCTTGGAAATCAGTCTAACTTAAGACACCAAATAGTCAACCCAAAAGTTGGAACGAAGATTTTGTGCTTTTGTTTTATTTATTACTTTATTTTATTACTTTATTAAAAGTTCTATATCATATCCTTCTCCCAGTATAAAAGATTGACTCTAAACAAAGTTTCTTCCACCAGACTACATGTTTTTGAGTGGATGAAAGTCTGTTTCAGGCATACTGGAGTATCACATATGGAAATAAAATATTGTTTTAAGTATTAAAACGCCGTTTAATTATAATAAATAAACGCCCGTTAAAAAAATGTAAATGTTTATCAAAAATGAATGTAAAAGTTCAGTCACATAAAAACCTTCACGTTAATTTAACAAAATTATTAATGTCGGAACTTTGTTAATTCCAAAGAATAGAATTATATAATAAACTTAAATTCTTTATTAAACACTGTAATTAAAAGTTTCTTGAATATTTAATAACAATTATAGAGAATGTTATCCGCGGTCCTAATTGCCGTCCTATCAGTAGACCCGCATACTGGTTTTGCTTCAAACAATTAAAACTTATTAAGTTGTCTGCAAAGATAGAGTTCAAAATGGTTAAAATTTAATCTTATAATAGAAATTATCAAATGTAAACGAATTTTTACATTTGACAAAGTTCACTATCTCAAAAATTATTCTTGTTCAGCAAGTAAAGAATAAGTTATATAGATAACTTAAGAACTTTCTTGAATTTGATTTTTTTATGAAAATAAGGGACAAGACGAGCAGGACGTTCAGCTTATGG
Organism: Leptidea sinapis; assembly: GCF_905404315.1. Lineage (NCBI taxonomy): Eukaryota > Metazoa > Arthropoda > Insecta > Lepidoptera > Pieridae > Leptidea > Leptidea sinapis. The sequence goes on from NC_066265.1 coordinate 26,855,965, forward strand.
TAATTGATGCGCCCTGCCCATTACGATGCACTGCCGCTCAGGATTCTTGAAAAACCCCAAAAATTCTGAATGGCACTACAACTGCGCTCGTCACCTTGATACATAAGATGTTAAGTCTCATTTGCCCAGTAATTTAACTAGCTACGGTGCCCTTCAGACCGAAACGCAGTAATGTATTACACATTACATTATTATTGCAGCATTATTGCAGAAATAGGCGCCGCTGTGGTACCCATAATCTAGCCGGCATCCTGTGCAAAGGAGCCTCCCACTGGTCTTGAGCATCTTTTGCTATGCTGTGTAACTAATAAAAAATAATAACAATAATACAGATATTAAAGGATTTTATGTAACACAATTTCGAATATCCAAAAACTTCTGTTGATTTCCGTGTATTCTTAAGCTATCAGTTATGGCTTAGTTATAACAAAGCACCTACAAAAAATGAGCTACGAAATACGGTTTAAAGGTTTAAGCTAAAGAATCGTAAGAAATTATGATATTTTTGATATATTTTATTAAATACATCTTTTTATATTTACTTAATTTTATTTCGTATTTACGTTAACTAATATTAATTAGCTGTTTTTATTCATATTAAGATTAATATTTGGACGACCGACCCTTTCTCGGATTTTTAAGAATGTACGAAAATTGAACAACAAAAAACTAATAGGACATGTGGATTCGAGGCGGGGGTCTTCTTATTTCCGGATCACCCAATGTCCCATCTGAGCTATTACAGTGTTGTATTAAGTGGCGAAATATACCTTTGTATTCTAATGTTATTGTAGCTGTTTCTCATTTAAACACGGATAAAACTACATTTTTTTAAATTATAACCTAGCTAGATCGATTTATCGCCCCCGAAATCCCCTGCATACTAAATTTTATGAAAATCGTTGGAGCCGTTTTCGAGATTCAGATTATATGTATACAAGAGTTGTTCGTTCAACGATATAAGATTTTCACTTGCAACAAATTTGTAAGATCATGAATTATTATCGATTTTTGAGTAGTCTTAACTTACAAAAGACAAACGGATGCACTCGATATTTTATTGCAATTTATACACTGAATAAAAGTGAAATGAAATTACGAACTGATACCATGTTTCATATTTCATTAATGTGTCCAGATTTTATAGAGACAAATGCGCGTGGTTCATTTTTACGACATCACTGTTAAAAATATTAGCGTCATCAAATTTTCCGATTATTTCATTAGAATCTAATAAATTAATGATCTGGAAAATATCGCTCGAAGTTACTGAATAGGATGTGATATAGAGTTCAACGTAAATCCAATCCTATAATAACATAGAAATATAAAGCCATAATATAGCGCCCGTTCCAAAAAAAAAAAGAGCTCAACAACAATGCCTTTTGTTTTAGAATTTCACAGATTGAATGCTCTGTTACTGTTTTTTGTGTAGCCAGGTCTCGCATAAATATAATATTTGTTTTTTAGATATAAATGCCCTTATTCAAAGATATTAAGCCCTAATCTCCTAGATATTCTTAAGATTTGAACTAAATAGATGGGCCAGAAATGGTAAATGATACTCCCTGTCCATTAGTTTGCATGCAGCGATGCTCAGGATTATTGAAATACTCCAGACCTAGACCAGAAACTAGAGGAGACAGATCATCCACTCTAGATGCAACCCTAATGCTGATCACGATCCTCAGATATGAGGGACCGACCCCAGAGACAGATTATAAGAGTAAAGTAAAAAAATATTAGTAAACAGACACTTCCACTTTAAATACATGAATGTAGATACTCCCAATGACGTTCTATACATATGCATGCAATAGACCTCATACAAAATCAAAGCCGAAATATGGCACATGCCACAAATGGCATCATAATAAGCTTCGACTGCTATGTCTATACATTTCTGATTATGTCCTTTCATCTGTCCCATTCTGACAAGCGGGTCTTGTCTGGGGACTTTTCAATAACATTGTACCATATTTAATGAAAAAATATTCGTATTATTAAATTACTTCCCCTCTTTGCATATCAATCTTATATAATAAAATAATCTTACCGATGATAAGTCACAGAATCTTTTTTTGAGTCGTTAATGTATTATTTAAGCACTTTTTTTAGCACACTTAGGCATGTTGATTGACACAGAGTTGACACACGACTAAACTAAACTAAACACGACTAAGGAGAAAAGTGTGCTTACATTGGCTTTAAGCACACTTTTGCCGTTCCGTTATCAGACTGCGAATGATATGTCCATATGTATAGAATGTCATTGGATACTCCGGTTGGTAAATAAACAAAAAAAGAAATTAAATTAGCAATTATGTACCGGGCACGTGACAGAGCATAACTTATAAAGAAACAATTTGTAGTCGTCATAAAAAACTGCTGACGTCATTGCTATCTGACGACGCGGTGTACCGCTAATAAATATATATTACGTTCTGCGAGAAATGCTAATAGAAACGAAATGGCGGAATATTTTATGTAACTTTATGACTTGTGTCCAAAATTATTCGTTCTTCAAAATTAATCTCATTAGAGATCTGCGGCATTACTTTTCAGAATTCTTAATGTGAATGAGCAAAATTTAACACAAAAATACAGAAAATAGACGGGGATTTCCGGGCCAAAATGTAATAAGTTGATATATGGTTTAAAAAACTGTCATATTTTTTCACCAAAATTCCTAAAATTTTCAGTGATGCTATTTTAATTTATAAGCTACTAGCTGACCCGGCAAACGTTGTTTTGCCATACAATTTTTTTTAGAGTTAGACCGTTCCTTGGTTATTGCTTTATTCTTAAAAAATAAACGTAGCTTAAGTTACTCCTTATTACATCAGCTACCTGCCAATAAAAGTCGCCGGATTAGCCGGAACATACAGACAGACAGACCGACAGACAAAAATTGTAAAAAAAATTATTTTGGTGTATATACCGTATATGTATTCATAATATACATTTAGTAAAAAACGGTAATTTCAATATTACAAACAGACACTCCAATTTTATTTAAATGTATCGATAATTTACACAATACTTTTATAAATTATAGCCTATATATTATTCTGGTGTGTTAGCTAAACTATTGCAAAGTTTCATCAAAATCCATTCAGTAGTGTTTGCGTTAAAGAAGTTCAAACATACATCCCGACATACAAACTTTCACATTTATAATATTAGTAGGATTTATTGACATTAATTTCATCCTTTTACATCTAGGCCCAATAATGTATGAAAGGGTATCCATCTCCTTTTAATGTTTACATTAAGAAGAAAATATTTTTTACAATATTTTGAAGTTGGTGCCAATTAAAACATCAGAATTACTATATTCAATACTTTAGCTTTGAGAGTAATCATGTAAATTACTGTTAAATATTATGATGTACTAGACTTTCGTGGAAATTTTCGACGTGACCTTTAATTAGGGTGAACGCTCCCATAATTAAAAGCTTCGAAATGCCAAATATATTTTTGAATACCTCATTTGATTCATTATTTAAATTCATGTTGAATGTTATTCATTGGCATGAAGTAATTATCTTTTTTATACGCTTTATATTAGCTTCACCTGTATGTTTGTATTTTTTTTTTATGGAATAGGAGGACAAACGAGCGTACGGGTCACCTGTTGTTAAGTGATCACCGCCGCCCACAATCTCTTGCAACACCGGAGGAATCACAGGAGCGTTGCCGGCCTTTAAGGAAGGTGTACGCGCTTTTTTTGAAGGTACCCATGTCGTATCGTCCCTAAAACACCGCACAAGGAAGCTCATTCCACAGCTTTGTAGTACGTGGAAGAAAGCTCCTTGAAAACCGCACTGTGGAGGACCGCCACACATCCAGATGGTGAGGATGATATCCTAACTTGTGGTGTGTCGTGCGAAGGTGGAATTCGGCGGCAGGAATCAGGTTAAACAGCTCTTCGGAACACTCCCCGTGATAAATGCGGTAGAAGACACACAATGAAGCGACGTCTTTACGCAACGCCAAGTGATCCAGCCGTTCACAGAGCACTGGGTCCTAGACAATTCGAGCTGCTCTGCGTTGCACGCGGTCAAATGGATCGAGCTGATACTGGGGTGCGCCAGACCAGAGATGACAGCAATATTCCATGTGTGGCCGGACCTGCGCTTTGTAGAGCGCTAGTATGTGGGCCGGCTTGAAGTATTGCCGTCCTCTATTAATGACGCCCAGTTTCTTTGAAGTCAATTTGGCTTTGCCTTCCAGATGACCACGGAATTGGCAATCGCTCGTGATTTCGAGACCCAGTATTCCGATACTAGGCGCGGCTTTAAGAGAAGTGTTCTCGAAGAGCGGTGATACGACAAATGGGGTTTTTTTAGTGGTAAACGCGCAAACTTGAGTCTTCTGGGGGTTAAATTGGACAAGGTTCAATTTACCCCATTCCGCGACCTTCTCAAGAGAGGACTCGATAGAAGACACAAGTTTCTCCCGGCACTGGTCGACGATTTCCCGAGAGAGACCTGCATGGCCAGTGTATACGGCATCACCAGTGCTATCGTCTGCATAGCAATGAATGTTGAAGGTGTCCAACATATCATTGATATGCAGAAGAAACAGCGTGGGAGACAGCACACAGCCTTGGGGCACTCCAGCATTCACGGGCTTCGGGTTCGAGCAATATCCGTCGACAACGACCTATATGCTGCGCCCAGTGAGGAAGCTGGAGGTCCACTTGCACAAGCTCTTGGGAAGCCCAAATGATGGAAGTTTGGAGAGGAGCGCCTTGTGCCATACACGATCAAAGGCCTTCGCTATATCCAGGCTAACTGCTAGGCCTTCTCCCTTGCCTTCAATAGCCGCTGCCCATCTATGTGTTAGGTATACCAGAAGATCACCTGCCGACCGACCATGGCAAAACCCGTATTGTCGGTCGTTGATCAACTGGTGACCCTCTAGATATACCAAGAGCTGACGGCTAATTATGCTCTCCATGATTTTGGAGAGCAGGGAGGTAATAGCAATAGGCCTGTAGTTTGCCGGATCCGAACTGTCTCCTTTTTTTTGGATCGGATGGACAAGGGCTGACTTCCATGAGTCAGGGACTACGCCTTTAGAATAAGAGTGCCGGAATAAACGCGTTAGCACCGGCGTCAACTCAGGGGCACACGTTCTAAGCACGATTGGAGAAATGCCATCCGGCCCGCTCGACTTTCTGACGTCCAACGAAAACAGAGCTCGCCTAACAGTTTTCTGCCTGAACTGTACTTCAGGCATAGAGCTCTGACACCACGGGATGGTCGGCGGTGTTTTTCCGTTGTCGTCAAGAGTCGAGTTGGAGGCGAAAAGAGTGCACAAGAGATCGGCTTTCTCTATTGCCGTATGGGCCAGGGTGTCATTCCTCATGTGCAACAGTGGCATGGACGGCTGGCTGAAGTTACCAAGAGCAGCTTTCGACAACGACCAGAACTTGCGTGTTCCGGTCGGGTAACTGGAAAGCTGCTCGCCGATTTTGACGACGTGTTTTGACTTTGAACGGGCAATTTGAAAAAATCTGGAGGCACGGTTGTATTTCCTCTTAAGAACTGTGCAGTTCGGATCCTTTGTGCCCAGCGCCGCAACCCAAGTTCGATACGCCTGTTTTTTGCAGTCAGATGCTGCTTTAACAGACGCATCGAACCAGGGCTGTGATCTGCCACCGATGGACTACAGAGTTTGGTATAAAAATATCCATACCCTGTAGTATCACATCGGCTACTGCAACGGCGCAGGCACTAGGATCATCCGAAGGGAAACAAACCCTGCCCCAAGGGTAGGATGCAAAAAAGGAACGCATCCTATCCCAATCTGCTGACTTGTAGTGCCAAACGCGGCGGGTCGCTGGTGGTCTGCGACGTTGGCGTCGGATAGGCACTACACTCCTGACCAGGCAATGGTCGGACGTTCCGAGAGGGGCGTCAGCAGAAGATCCAATAAGGACGGCATGTGGCTATCCACATCCGGGAGCCGCGTTGGCGACTCAACCAATTGGGACAGACCATACGCCAATGCAAAATTATGCACAGATCGCCCTGCGTAGTCTGTGGTACGTGATCCAAGCCATTCGGCATTGTGCCCGTTGAAATCACCCAAGACTACGATTTCAGCGGAGGGGATCTGTGCAAGTACGTCGTCAATTGCCGCTTGAACGCAGCCCATGAGATGATCGGTTTCTGCGTTACCACTATGGGACCTGTAGACACACGCAAAGATGCGGACGCGGTCCTCTAAATCTACGCGGAGCCAGAGAGTGGACAGGTCCCTACCCTCAAAATTGCCGAGACGGCGACAGCAGATATCCTCCCTAACGTACACACATACCCCGGCATGAGGCAAAAAATTGTGCTCAATTTTGTACCCGGGGTACGTTAAATATGACGTATCGCTAGGTCGAGATATCTGCGTCTCAGTAAGGAAACACAAGGCCGGCTGCGCCGTCTCAAGGTGGTGGTGGACGGCGTTTAAATTGGAGTGAATTCCCCTGATATTGCAAAAGTCCACGTTGAGTGTGGAGCGGGGTGCCGTGGTGATACTGCCTTGTTTGTCCTTGGTCATGCGCGGTTCTGTGCCCTCCCCAGAATACGAAGGGCATCCCGAGCTAGAGTGCCCGGGGAGGGATTCCCCAACTCTGGTAGAGCCGGTACCCTCCTGAGGTAAAATCTTTTTGAGTACCGCTGTCATATTCGGGTGGAGGGGTGGGGGGGAATGGCCACCAGTCCTCGACACTAACCTATGCGAAAATAAAGGCACTAGGCCGCTACTTCACGCCGGTATTCTGTGCGAGTCTGGTAATTAACCCGGACGAGTCTGGCCCGATTGTGCTGACGTCAAAAGACGGCAGCGTGACTCTCCCACTTCTAAAAAGCCCTTAGTCGCCTCTTAAGACACCCATGGGCCTGGGACTTCCCTATTCTTTTTACGCCCCGGGAAAAGTGCAGGGCACTTGTATGTTTGTAACCGACTTCTTTGGGCGCGATTTTGACCAACTTTAAACGGCTAGATTTTGTTCAAACTTTGTAGATTTATCGACGACCGATGACATTACACTAATTTGATAAAATTATACTAAAAAAAGGAAAAAAGCGTGGGATGCTTTTTAAGATATTATTAAAATAATAATTCTTCTACACCCCACGCTTTTTTTACAATAAAATATATTTTTTTACACTTTTTTCAATTTAAATTTATTTTCTATTTTTTAGTTGAATTTTGTTTAAAGCGTGCTTTTTAGGTTTTTTTAACTATTATTTATTTATGGTTTGTTTCCTTAACAAGCTGTCACTTCTTATGTTGCGGCCACATTGCCGCGATAAGGTGCAGATTTGCACACGACTAGCGAAGCAATTCGTCATATCATTTATGAATATAACACTAGTAGAAATTATTTCTGTTTTGCTATGAAGCTTAGATAATTTATAAGTATAGATACAGTCTCTTGCTGCCAGCCAACCGATATAAACAGGTCAGGAATATTAGTTTAGTGTGCGTGACAAGCTACATCTTGCACTCGCGATTTGTATGTACACTTTGTGTTAGTGCGCGTGAATTGCTCAAAATAGAGGTTAGTTCTAAACTCATTATTTTTTTATCTAGACGTTTAATTTGGTTCCATTTCACTGACGATAATTTTCTTCCCTTATGGATAGCAATAATAATAAACTATATACTTGGAATACTTATAATACAATATATTTTTCCAAATCAATTCTGGCCACATAATTATAAATAAACATTAATATTCTCATTAATACCAAATAGGCAACGCCCTCTATTATTTCACTTAGACATTTTATATGTCTAGATATACTGCTGAATAGCTAGTATAGTAAGCTGTTAACCTCTATTCTCAACAACGCGCGTACACTAAAACAAAGTGACATACATATCGCGAGTGTAAGACATAGCTTGTCATGCACACTAATATAATAAACCCGCCCGGTGATTACGATTCTCGCGACAGACGTAAATCTAATTGCTGTTAAACGTCACTTTTGTATTATGTAACAGCGGCTACAGACCAGACAGCAATCGAGCTCTGGATCACCCTCAAAATGCTCCTTTATCTATACTAATATTATAAAGCTGCAGTGTTTGTTTGTTTGTTTGAACGCGCTAATCTCTGGTACTACTGGTCCGATTTGAATGATTCTTTCAGTGTTGGGTAGTCCATTTATCGAGGAAGGCTATAGGCTATGTTTTTTTTTCAAAATTAGGGATCCGTAATAAAATTGCTATTTTGTAACACAAGGTGTAAAATCAAAAACCTATTTTTCCGTGCGCTGCAAAAACTATTGACAATAGAACAAAATGATGTACAGGCTATAATATAGCCAATATTTTATTACTTATAAAACTATCGCGTGAATTATGCTTTATATGGCAAAACAATGTTTGCCGGGTCAGCTAGTTATTAATAAAAAATGAACGCATTATGATCCTAATAAAGTAGATACGTACAGTTAAAAATTAGTAATGAAACCATGAACATGTTTTTATGAGTGATAGAAAGGAGCTTACAAAATAGGCACCCTATGCTCTGTGTCAACAGACACAGCACCCTCGCCGATGATTGATAAAATATTTTTCTGATTCATTCAAATGGTCAAATGTAGCAACCCACCGCTACATCTCACCCCTTGAACGTCCGCTTCGGGTCAAATAATTAAATTATAAAATTGTTACTATTACAGAAGTACTTTATATAAAAAATTGAGTTTCAATTACATGCGTATTAATCCTTTAAAAGGTATTTAAGTTAAATGTGTTATACTCACGCGAATGAAAACAAATACTTTAGTTGTTTTTACAATGTTACAATTCAGTTAATAATGTGTATATTTAAACTCGATATATGTATATACGACACAATTTAAAAAATTCCTCGTTTATTACAACACGGAATATCTGGTCGTGAAAACCACGCCATTATTAGACCAAAAGTTGAGGTACACCATTACGGGAAAACGCAAAAATTTTAATAATTTGTTTTTTTATTTATACGGTGTAACAATTTCATTTAACCCTGTTAATTTGACAGCAGGTATTCGAACAGTGGCTTCACTTTATTAACATCTGATATAAAGATCTTTGCATTAAAATAAAAAACAGAAAAAAAAAATAGTTTTTTGTTGAAAATAATAATGAATTTGCGTGTTGTGTTGTTCAATATTCTAGATTGGAAAGCTAAAAAGAAGTACAAGAAACTTTAGTAAAAAAATTCAGTAAAAGTGCGCGTACATTTTCAGTTTATTATATCAAACGTAATGGTGAATAAGACTAATTTATTATTTAGAAAGGTCATCGTATAAACAGCTAGCAAGGCCGCCATAAATCATTAAAACCCGCCCATATTAAAGGCGTACATATTTTAGTGGATACTTTTCAAACAACATTTACTAATGGTACAAAATAGACGTATTCTGTGGTTATCTTATCCAACGAAAAATGAAGTTTCGAACGAAGTTTCGCGTGTTTCCTACGGTTACGTTCCGAAGTGTCTAAACTCTAAACCTACTCTTATTAATTTACGTTGTAAACGAAAATTTATTAGAAAATAATAAATAAGATAAAAACCCGGGACGGGTTTATCTTTAGTGATATTTATAACAAGTTTCGTTTTTGTTTTTAATCAAAAAACAAAATATAAATATTTTTATTTTATTATAACAGGAAAACTAACTTACAGCTAATAAAGAGTACTCAGTCATACAAATTAAAAGGTATAGCTTTATCATCGTATGTGCAGCCATTTGAAAAGATAAGACAAGACCAGAAAGAAGATAAAAGAATGGTAATACGTAGAGGCAATATTTATAGTGAAAAAAACAACTAAGTGTATAACTGATACTTACTTGAAACTGTCTGATAGTTTACAAGGTGTGTTAAAAAACACTTTATAATATCATTATTAGCAACATAATTGAGAACTATGATAGAAAACATTAAAGAATTCAAACAAAAAATCGTAAGTACTTAGTTGTCATGTTTACATTGCACGTGTAATACAGATTACAGTCATTGTTACTAACCAACATTGGCATGAAATAAAACACTTCAAATAAGTTGTATTAAAATAATATTATTCATTTCGTTCTCCATTCGTTCACGAAATTCTTTTGGTTTCAAACTTCGTCGGTGTGTCTGAAAACAAAATAGAGTAAAGTCACTACCGAAACAACGTTTAAATTTCGTTCGTTTACGAAGTTTCGTTTCGGAGAAAGAGAATAGACCCCCTGTAATTTCTGTTATTTGTTGTTTGGAGCTGTTTTAGAAAGTTTTTATATCGTTTTGTTTTTACGTTTACTTAAGGTTTAAAAAAGAATAGTTTTTATTGAGGCATATTTTTCGAATGAGTGGTAGTTTTTGACATTCACCGAGTGATATCATATCCTATTTAGAAATTTGAATTTGAATTTATTATTGCCTTTAATTGAAATTTTATTATTACCTAAAACAAATTACTAGTTTCGTTTCATTGTTTACAAATTATATGAAATCTGTCTTCTATACATTTATGTAATGAAGAAAGTAGATTTCCACCTATGTATTGACAAAGGTCAATTATTGTATAAGGTGTAGAGGTCTGCTAAGAAAGGATTTAATGAATTTTCACCACCAGGAGATTTTTTATTATCTTAAAGTGTAAACAGATCAACGTCTGTCGGGTCAGCTAGTAATATCCTATTAATATTATAAATGTGAAAGTTTGTATGTCTGGATGTATGTTTGAACTTCTTTAACGCAAAAACGACTGAATGGATTTTGATGAAACTTTGCAATAATATAGCTTACACACCAGAATAACATATAGGCTATAATTTATAAAAATATTGTGTGAATTATCTATACATTTAAATAAAATTGGAGTGTCTGTTTGTAATATTGAAATAACCGTTTTTTACTAAATATATATTATGAATATATATATATATATACGGTACATACACCAAAATAACATTTTTTACAATTTTTGTCTGTCTGTCTGTTAGTTCCGGCTAATCCGGCGACTTTTATTGGCAGGTAGCTGATGTAATAAGGAGTAACTTAGGCTACGTTTATTTTAGAAAAATAAAGCAATGTCCAAGAAACGGTCTAACTCTAAAAATAATTTATATGGCAAAACAACGTTTGCCGGGTCAGCTAGTAATATATAAAAATAGCAAAATTTTACTAGTCAGATCAGCACTATTCGGTACTAAATAAATAATTTTCTTCAATTTGGCATACTTAATTTCTTTAATCTTTTTTATTTGATGATTTTTTAATACCATTGCTTGGAAACAAATTGCGTTCTGAGAGAGAAGAAACGTTGCAATACACCCTTCCAGTATTTTATTATATGTACATACAATGTTGTAAAAATTATAACTAAAGCATTATCATAACCTTCGACCAGGCTTTTTGACAGTTTAGATAATCTGACTTGAAATTTTTTGGTTATTTAAATCTATCTATATGTATAAAAGAGAATGTATGTTTGTATGTTCCCTAATAACTCCTAAGCTATTCGACTGATCTCAATGAAATCTTTTGTAATAGATTCGTTGTAGATCAAGGAAGGTTTACATATATAATTTATATGGCAAAACAACGTTTGCCAGGTCAGCTAGTTAATTATAAAGGTTCTGTTGAATTTACCTGTTACGAACGGGTTTTTTCACCTACCACCATCACTGAGATCATCACCATTGACTGAAAAAGTTTCAATTTTAGTGATGTTCACCTAATACTTGATGTAAAGATTGATTTAGTCCGATTTTAACTCTTAATAACTGTTAACAATACCAGAGAAATCATATTGTCTTTAATGGAAGAAGTGGCTAATAATTTTCGAGGGTATTTCCACAGAGTAGCGAGGGATACTTACTTATGAAGTAATACAAATTTTTACGGTTCATGTCGTATCGTAAACATTTAAGATGGAGAGGTGTTCGCTGTTGTTCGCTGAGCATTTTCAGGTGGTTCAAGGTTGCTTTACCGACACGGTTATATAAGTATATATTACATACACTACAAACATAAATTATTTTGCACAAGATATGCGCATTCAATGCTTAAATATTATGTGCCCGAATACAATTTCAATAATAAGCTGTTTTGGCCAATTATTAAAAGGCATGAAAGTCATTTATTTTCTCAAAATTGATTCCTTTAGAAATTCTTTTTGGTGTCATTTCTAATATACTAGATACTACCTACTACCGCTTCGGGAACAAATGGTGCTCGGAGAGAGAAGAAGCGGCGCAAGAAACTCTCCCAGCATTCTTTTTTTGTGATCTTTTAAATAATAATATACAATATTGTACTGTCATTGCTATTGTTGTAAAATAATCATAATCTAGTCTCAGGCTGTCCGATCACTTATATATTGTGGAGTAATAGGATTTACGACAGAGACATTTTTAATAAAACATTTCAATTTATATATAGATAATGCCTGAACAGTGGCTGGGACTTTATAATAAAAGTGTATACATATATATTTATATATATATTTACCCTTAAAGCTATTATGTATCTTATGAAGCCTACTAGAATTAGTTACAAGCAATCTCTTATTTCTAGTGTTATTACAATGAAAATCACTATTAAGAGCAAATTATTCGTTAAAAATATTAATGACTCTCATCCATTATCAACCGTAGGTACTCCTCTCTGACCGACTCTAAATAAAGTCAACGTATATTCTTTTTTAACTTAGACTTTTCCAACAACCAACCTATAAATGTTTAAGACATATAAAGAATAACGCTGAACGAAAGCTAGCAAAGGTCCCATTTATTTTACTCACACACTCTTTCTCTTTTGTTCGTAAGGTTTCTTTTGCTCAAAATCTTTATTATAATATGTAGCCCCGGCTTAACATGTCACGCTCTTATTACTGGAAAGTACAAAAACAAGCGAATTTACCCAAATACGCAGTTTTATAACATGGAAAGACACAAAAAGTACACTCACCGAAAGTGAACTATTTAGGATTCTACTGTGATTGTGACGGTAAGTAAACAAGCATTAAACAGTAGACCCTCATCAATTCCCAGTGAGTTATCGTTCCCTGTTTTCCTTCCTTTTTCTCACAACCTATATTCCTGGGTATATCTCATAAATATCGAAGAATCGACGAAGCATAGTCATCACCTTTGTGTCACACTGACCCACTCATATTTTTTTATGACAATATGGGACAAGACGAGCAGGACGTTCAGCTGAAGGTAATTGATACGCCCTGTCCATTAAAATGCAGTGCCGCTCAGGATTCTTGAAAAATCCAAAAGTTCTGAGTGTCACTACAATTGCGATTGTCTCCTTGAGACATGTCTCGTTTACCCAGCAATTTCACTAGCTACGGCGCCCTTCTGACCGAAACACAATAATGTTTACACATTATTGCTTCACGGCAGAAATAGGCGGCGTTGTGGTATCCATAAACTAGCCGGCATCCCGTGCAAAGGTGCCTCCCACTGGTAAACTCCCACCCACTCATATGCTAGAGAAAATTTATGAATAATTGTTTGGAATGCCAAAAGATGTAGAAACCGAACTAATATTAAATAATGGGTTTTATTGTAAACTAGCGGGCCCAATAGACGCTGTTTATAATGTTAATAAAAAATATGTAGATATTCTGAAATAATGTAGCCTAAATCCATCGGAATTATGAAATCAAAGTTAATGAGTTAGAAATGAAACAAAAGCGTATTTCTGAATTATTCTACAATATGTAGTAATAAAAAGATAAGGGTTAATATCATATTTGTGTAAACAGCTTCTAAAATAACCAGTGGTTATCTTAGTAAGTG